>NC_142929.1:42689490-42704490 GCF_046866305.1 Octopus bimaculoides | reverse complement strand
AGACGAGTATAAGGCATAGATACTGATAACAGATTCTAGACACTGGCAGATATGTGATGCGAGGGTCATATTGAAAAATGGAAAGGTTCTGAGAGTCATAATATGCAAATCTTATATTTAGTTTAGACACTAAAAAATTGCAGTAAAATTATCATTAGTCTGATAATATCAAAGGAAATCAAACGAAATTTATATTGTATAAAATATATTAGACATGCAAACATTATACAAATTTGGAACACAAAGTAATAAACATTTTGAAAGATATGAACGAAATCTTAATTTTCAAACGATACAGAAATATGTATACCCTGAAGGATTATTTGCTATATTCAATATTTAATGTGACCACCCTTGTTTTCAATGGCTGCATTAAGTCTTCTGGGCATAGAATCGACTAAATTTCTGCATATAACCAATGAAATCGACCTTCATTCACCCTAAATGAATGTCTTTCAACTGTGTTCCATCGTGGGTTTTTTTTTCTTTTCAATCTTCTTTTTCAAAACACCCCACAGATGTTCTATTGAATTTCAATCATGTAACATGGTAAGCCGAAGCAACACCTTTACCTTTTTGTCTGATAAAAATTTAGTCGTCACCTTTCAAGTGTGTTTATGCCTCGTGGTGAGGAGAGGCTTCCTGCGAGGAATATGCCCATGAAGACCACATATATATTATATATATATGCGTGTGTGTATACTATTTATATTATATATATATATATATGAGAAGAAAATGGATATAATTACAATGGGAAACTCGTGATTTTCGCTGGTATGTCTTTAATAAAGTAGATAACAAAGAAGGAAGAAGCAGTGATGAGGGTAGCATTTACGATCGTTTCAATTTACTGGTTTAAGTAAATCTCTTTAGAATGCGAATATCGATAGATGCATCGGTTAGGATGCGAAAATAATTGATACATATGTGACGGTAATGTAAATAAAGTGGTAATTCTCACATTAAAGTTTTGCTTTTGCGCCGGTAAATTCCCTAAGTAGAGGTTTGCTTGTGGTAGATTGGTTAGTTTCGTTGGGTATTTACGGCAGGGTGAGTATTATTTAGGTGCGGGTTTCCTAGTTTAATTAAGCACATTTTTTTCCACGTGTTTCCCATTCTTATTATATCCATTTTCTTCTTCTATATAGCCTAAACTCCGATTTACCAACCGAACCACCTGCTACCGTACAACCTTATATAAGACTGTACCTACTCAGCTAATAACCAGGAGCGACTCTGGATTTAATTATCCCTTAGAGGTATTAAACCCCTCTAACTTGATACCTATATATATATATATATATATATATAGGTATCATATGTGTGTGTATATATAAACCCTTCTCTGGATACTTGACGAGCCTGTTGACGAGTCATATGGAAGTGAGTCAAACTGTTATTAAATAATTCCTGCCAAATGTGTCGAGTTTCACTTTCTTTCGTTTGTCCATTCAGTTGTGGGTGCATATATGTGTGTGTGTGTGTGTGTGTATATGTGTGTGTGTGTGTGTGTATGTGTGTGTGTGCTAAGAAGTTCCAAGTGGTGACCGAAAGCAATTAAAATTAATACCATTTGAAATATATTTTGGAGATACTTGAATCCATAAAAGACTTTCACACTACAGTTAGCCATGGAGAAAAAATCCTTTGCTTCAGACAAAAATGTTTAAGACACCATGATCGGCTCAGAATGCCCCATCCCTATTGGGCTAATAGCTTGTCATAGACACGGTGAACAGTGGATCACCTGCTTCGTAGGAATTATTGTAGACCAAGTTGCCTTTCTAACGCCCATGTTAATCCTGATATTGAGATCGCTAATTTGGGTGAATTGCTAACCAAATTCAAAGGCCCTTTGTATGAGGGATTTCGATATTGAAGAGTTGAAATTCATGATGTCGAATTGGATGAATTTACAGGCTGCTTTATTTTTGATACCGCGTGACCAATTGATTACTATGGTGCTGTAATACTATTGGATCAATTCCCGTAGCCGTGATTTGATGGCGTCAGGAATACACATATTAACAATGCCTATTTTGCTCTTGTAAACGTCAATTTGCCTACATTTAAGATTAGAAAAGATGTTGGGCTTATGGTCTTGAAGCGTGATATAGGTAGGGGACGAGGTATTCCACATGATCCTTTAGGTCTTTTGCTTCAGTGTTTACATCGTTGTATGAAGAGATGTGGGTTTTTCTGATATGTTTTGATGATTGGATTCATAAGATGTCATGTATGCGTGGGAGGGCTTCATAAATGTTCTTTGTATTGTGGGCGAGAATGATTCTTTGATTTGTACTATGTAGCTGTTTAAAGCGTTTAAGAAGTGGGTGGGACGATCCCGAAATTTTGCCTTCTTGATGATGTTCATTAAATCAGCTTTGAAACTCTCAAAGTCTTTTGTCTGGGGAAGGCATTTTGGAGGCTGAAAGCGAATATGTCGGCGCATGTGTTGGACATTCAGCAATTGTCTCTCATTTTAACCCCGCTTAAATCATTACCTTGTGACTGAATTTGGATGACGAAAACACTGTGGGAACCCGTCGTTTATGTATATCTGTGTATGTGAGAGAGAGAGAGAGAGAGAGAGAGAGGGAAAAAAATAAAATGTGTTTAGTATGTGTGTGTACATATGTGAGAGTATGTGCGTGTGTCTGTGTGTGTGTGCATCTTTTGCGCGCGCATTTTTGTGCATCGTTTGCGCGCGCATTTGTGTGCATCTTTTGCGCGCGTTTGTGTGTTGGCATCTTTTATTGTTTGTCTCAGTTCCGCAACTTGACAACCGGAGTGTTCATTTCTATACATCCCTCTAAACAAAAAAAAACAATAGAATAGATAGTAGACTTAAAATTCTAGACAGTGCCCCAATATGGCCGCAGTCCAGTGACTAAAGCAAGTAAAATAATAACTACACACATACAATCGCACACTCACACATACACATTCATATATATACATACATACATATTTACATGCGCGCGCACTTAAACACAAATGCACACACTCATATACATATATTAGATATAGCTGATAAGATTCCGCTAAAGGCAACCAAGAGCCGAAAGTAGTATTAAATTGAATATTGAATTAAGTCTGTCAACCAAGAACCAATACAATCCATCGAACGGGCTTCCTCACAGTCTCTGCCAGATCAGTTTCCTTCACAATACTTCAAAGTGAAGTTAATTCAATTCAGGAACCATATGATTGCGAAGTGAATTTGGTAGCCACAATAGCCATTCTTGAGCTCATCTCTTTACATTTGAGTTTATGCCGTTAAAAGGTTTTCAGCCGTTGTAACGTTAACATTCAGCCTAAGGAATAAACAATAATGACCATATACCGCCATAGCAGCGCTGATCAAAATGAAGGCTGAAGTCGTTGCCACGATCATTTCACTTCCGCGTCTTTCACGTTATCATGTTGATTGCTAACTACTTAAATATGTGGCCATGAGATGCGGTAATCAATGTATTTCTCACATGGCGGCCCGACATAAATAATTGTGTGCTCTCTTGCCCCCTCAGTATGTCTCGCGTACGCGCACACACAAAAACACATACACACACAGAGACACACACATACACATATACAAATACATACACAGGCGTACACATACACGCACATATGCAAACATAGACTGGTATATATATATATATATATATATATATATATATATAAATATATATATATATATATATATATATATATATATACATATATATATATATATATACATACATACACGTGCACATACGCATATATATATATGTATGTGTGTGTGTGTGTGTGCGTGTGTGTGTGTGCGCGCGCGTGTGTGTATGCATGAATGTATATGTGTGTATGTATGTTATGTCTGTGTGTATATACATGTGTATGTGTATGTGTGACTGCTTTTTTTCTTTTAATGTTAAGTCTATATTTAGGAAAGAATTATAGTAGTAGTAGTAGTAGTAGTAGTAGTAGTAGTAGTAGTAGTAGTAGTAGTAGTAGTAGTAGTAGATAAAGAAGAACAACAACAGCAACAAAAATAACAGCGACTAACCCCCTTCGGTTTTTTAGGCCTACGTAAGCAACACTGGCGTAACAAAAACGATAAGGTTAGCATATCAAACAAAAGGTTGAACATTTGATAAGGCACAGAAGAAAGAAGAGATAAGAAAATGCGTGTGCTCGATGTAAAGTGTAGAAAATGTTGGAGACAGAAAGGAAGAAGGAGAGAGAGAGAGAGAGAGAGAGAGAGAGAGAGAGAGAGAGAGAGAGAGAGAGAGAGAGAGAGGGGAGAAATAGGAGAGGAAAGAAAAGAGATGTATAAGGAATATTCATATAAGAGAGTTAAAGAGACGTGCATAAAAGATTAAGAGAGCAGTTAAAGAATTGAATAATAAAAACGAACAGGAATGGTAAGTCTGAAAGAGGAAACAAAAAGTGAAACATAAAAGACGAAATATTCTAATTACATATGATTTGGAAAGACGGAAAGTTGCAGGGCAAGAGTAAGCAACAGGTAGGTTACTGATATAGACGTTATGGGATTGGAATCAACTCCGAATAATTCTCAAGTTTTATGCATTTGCGAACCCTTGAGCTGGTGGTGGATTTTAGATTATTATAAGCATTTTTGTTGGCACAGACTAAAGACCCACCGCTCGGTCATGAATGACCATGGTATTGCACTTACAAAGTTCCCCTCCGAGGCACAAATTCGGGCATGGTTGTTTATGGAAGACCAGCAGTCGCCCATGTATACCAGCCTCCTCTCTCCATGCCACCGATGTTATCGAAGAAAAAGACAAAAGCTGATACAGCTTGGCACCAGTGACGTCACATCTTATTTCTACATCTGATTGAACTGGAGCAATATGAAATTAAGTGTCTTGCTCAAGGACACAACTCACAGTCCGGTCTGGGAATCGAACTTATTACCTTATGATTGTGAGACCGACACTCTAACCACAGAGCCATGCACCTTCAAGTAGACTAATTGCTAATTACATGGTAATATTTACCAGGAACTAAGGCGCTGAGCTCGCGGAATCGTTAGTCCGCTAGAAGAAATGCTTACCGTTCTGAGTTCAAATTCTGCCGGGGTTGACTTTGCCTTTCATTCTTTCGGAGTCGATAAAGTATCAGTTGAGCGCTAGGGTCGATGTAATCGACTTGGTCCCTCATCCCCAAACTGCAGGAAATAATTAAAAGAAAAACAGATCTACTCTTGTGCCACGATTTGATGTATTATTGCTTATATAGGCGTTGGTATGGCTATGTGGTGAAGGGGTTCGCTTTGTAGTCATGTGGTTTTGGGTTGTTTTGGCCCCGCTATGACTTCTACTGTAGCCCTGGGCCAACCAATACCTTGTTAGAAAATTTGTAGACGGAAATTGTGTGGGACTCGTTGTATATATATATATATATATATATATATATATATATGTTTGTACACGTGTGTTTAGGTCTTTCTACTTATGCTTGTCCTGCCACCGCCGCTTGATAAACGGTGTCGGTTTGTTTACGTCCTTGTAACCTAGTGTTTTGGCAAGGAGGTCGATACAGAAACAACCAAATTTTGAAATAAGTACTAGGCTGATCTGTTTGACTAGATCCGTCAAGGTCATGCCCCAGCATGGCCGCAGTCGAATGCCTGAAACAAGCAAAAGATAAAAGATAAATAACTATGACTTGGTAGCATGTACAATGCTTTTGCTAATTGTTTTAGGCGTCTACATAGTTATGAGAAGACAGACACGCTTCCTCTCGGTGTTCTTACTCTAAATCGAGAGAAACAGCGAGGATGTGACACCTGCAGAGAGAAACAGCTGCGTCAGCATCCTGCTGGTATTAATTTTCATCTTACTATGCTAGAGTAACGTGAAATAAACCGCTTTGCTCAGGAACATAACGTAATACCCAGTTCAAGAATTAATCCCACGATCTTATCATACTGAACCGGACCCCACAAACTACCTTCATATAAAATATCAGGAATATGGCGCAGACGTGGCTATTTGATTAGAAGTTTGCTTCTTGACCACATGGGTTCAAATTGCACTGCATGGCACCTTACATATATGTCTTCTACTAAAGTCCAGTCTACTTAATCCACTTTAGATAAATGTCTTCTTCTAAAACCTCGTCTACTAAATCCACTTACAAAATGGATTTGGTGGACGGAAACTGAAAGAAGCCATGCGCATACTTATGTATGCGTGTCTTTGTGTTTGTCCCCCACCACCTCTTGACAACTGGCGTTGGTTTTTTTATGTTTTCATTTGTTACTTGGCAGTTTGGCAACACAGCCCGATAGAATAACTGCTAGGCTTACAAAATAAGTTCTGGGGTCGATTTGTTCGGCTAAACCTTTCAGGACTGTGTCTCAGCATCTCCGCAATCCAATAATTGAATCAAGTAAAGGATAAGAGGCAATAACTGACTAAATACTGTGAGGTAGTTAATGAGTTGTTCTAACAAGTTTGCCAATTCAATGCCCTCAAAATCAGGTAAGATAATGATTTCTTATATTCTAAAGAAACGATTTTGTTCAAATGAAGTATAACAGATTTAATTGGCCTCAGTATTTAGCAAGTAGATATTTTATAATCACCAGAGAAATGAAGAGCAAATTAGTCTTCAGAAAGATTTGAACTCGAAACGTTATATAACCCAGTTAAATGCTACAACCCAAGTTGTCTGGTGCTCTGATTTTGTCATCCAGCGGCATCTTGACCGGAAAAAAATTATCCTTTCTACTATAGGGAAGGGGCTAGTCGATTACATCGACCCCCAGTACTCAACTGGTACTTATTTCATCAACTCTGAAAGGATGAAAGACTAAGTTGACCTCGGCGAAATTTGAACTCAGGACGACGTAAAAGTGAGCGAAACGCTGCTAAGTATATTGCCCAGCGTGCTGACAGCTCTGTCAGCTCACCGCCTTTTGACAGACAAAATTAAAATATCGGACAAATTCAGAAGCCATTGTCTACATTTTAGTAATTCTTGTAACGTAATCAGTGTTCTAGGAAAGACATTGTTGCAAGACAAGGTCAGGAAATTTCTGCCCACTAACTATTTAATAATGTAATGCTATTTTCCGAAGTTGCTGCATTACATCGCGATTACCTATTGAATACCTATTGCCGATTGATACTAATTCTTCTTGAAACAGGTTCGTCTTTATTTAACTTCATCTGGGTCGAAGTGACTCATGACTTCAGCAATGCGTTTCTTTAGCAGCTCTGTATCCGAGAAACCCAAGAAATTCATTTCATAACTTGACCCAGTCTGCAGCATTGAATACAATAATCATCTTCATTTTTCGCTTTCTCCATCTTTTACTTTCTTCAATGCAGTCTTTCAAGACTCACTCACCAATTTGGCATATTTATTGTTCTTTTGAACTACTAGTGCTCATTGTATATCTTTATTGTTGAATGTATGTCATCATGTACACTCATAAATATAAGTTAACGTAATCGTCTCAAACACTACAAAATATCATAAACCACATCCGCCATGTAAAAGACTCAATTTTCTCCTTTCAACGTCCTTTTTTCTCAATCATTGGCATTTCAGTGGTATGCATGCATACATACATACGCGCGCACACATACATGCATATATATTTTTATATACATATTCATACACACACACGCATACACACACACACATGCATATATATATATATATATATATATATATATATATATATATATATATATATATATATATATATATATATATATATATATATATATATATAGTTATATATAAATCTAAATGTACATACATATATACAAATATATATGTATATAACCATATATATATACATACATATATATATAATTACAAATACATATATACCTATATGCATACATGCATACATACATACATACATACATACATACATACATACATACATATATAATTGTGTATGTATGTGTAATTAGGCAAAAAATCTACTACTGTACACTAAACTCCCTAATTGAGAGACGCGACTCAACTATATCGGCATATGGGCGTGCATGTAATTGTGCTTCTGGGAATGTGTCTCACAATCTCGATGATGAACGAATGTAGTTTATCTATATATATATACGTATGTGTGTGTGTGTGTGTGTGTGCGTGTGTACGTGTGTACGTGTGTGGGTGAGTGAATATGCGTTAGGATCTGAATGTGTGCCAGTTTTGACCCAGACACATGGTTTAACTCGCGTCGGTGATTAAGCTATAAAGTAAATAACGTTCTTATCGTTTCAACTTCTTGCCTGATCTAACTACAATCGTTTCAGGTTCAGCGCACTGCACTTCAAGGGACACTGTCTAACTAGAGGCGATATAGAGCAAACTACAGTATGTGTGTATGTGTGTTCGTGTGTGTGAGGGCACGCACGTGTGTACACACACACACATACACATTTATACATCTATACCTACATATAAGATACATATATATGTATGGATGTATTTATGCTGTCTGTTTGTATATAATTATATATATATATATATATATATATATATATATTTAAATATATACACATACATTCATATATATACATGCGCAAGCGCGCGCACACACACACACACACATACACACACACCAATACGTACACGTACACGCGTACATATAGGTTAAGTGGATGGGTAGATGAATGTTCGACTGCATGGATGGATTGATTTTTGCATGAGTGATTGGATGTATGGGTAGATAGGTGGGTAGATTGATGAGAGAATGATTTAGCGTATGGTTCTGAAAGCAGAAATAAAACACTTCGTACCATAACCAGACATAATATAATCAAATAATATAATTAAGCTTATCACTATCGCTATCGTCATTGCTATTAGCATCGACGTCATTGTCTTCTCGCCACTATCGTAACTATCAAAGTCACCACCATATTTATCATCATATTCATCATCATGTTCATCGTCATATGGATAGGGTTCATTATCATCTTCATCATTAGCAGCAGCAGTAACTGCTGCGTTAAGTCATTGTTGCGGATATTTCTGCCATCTGCATCGTCGTCGTCTCCGTTGTCATCATTATCATCAGTTACAACAAAAGCGTCTCACCATTGCCTTCATCGGTCACATGATATCTTCGTTCTCGTGTGTGCTTATTCAGTAACATAAATTAGCATTATAATCAACAACGTCAAACTCAGTATTATCCTCATCCTTCGTATTCTCATCATCTCCCCTATAACCGTCAATAAGCGACATTCTTTTTCGCCATAGGTACACATCCTAAAATTTTGTGAGGAAGGCTGGTCGATTGCATCGACCCCAGTGCTCAGTTGATACTTTTTTATCGTCCTCGAAAGAATGAAAGGCAGAGTCGACCTATGCAGGATTTGAACTCAGAACATAAAACCAGAGAAATAGCGCTAAGCATTGTCTCAGTTGTTTCAAATATTGACATAAGAACAGTGGTTTTAGGGCATAGGAAAGTCGATTTGACTGATATCTTTCCTCAACCGGTACTTATTTTATCGACCCCGAGATGATGAAAGGCAAAGTCGACCGTGACGGAACTTGAACTCAGAACGTGAAGACATACAAAATACTGCTAAGTATTTTGCCCGGCATGCTAACGATTCTACCAGCTCGTTGCCTTCTGTGTGAGAAATAATACAAGTCGATGGTTTGCACATTTGCCTAGTATTTCAATATTTCAAGATTAGAACCCTTTGGAGAAGTTAGCTCACAACACAATCTTTCCGAAGATTTCCAGAAGTAGGGTCCTACCTCTGAAATATTGAAATACAAAGTGAAAGAAAGTATAAGCCATCGACTTATATTATTTCTTATAACTTGCATTGTTTAGGATTTATAAAAAAAAAATAATTTATAAAAGAATATAGAAAAATATTAGATAGACGCAAAATTTTTTATATAAACATATGCAAAACAAAGATGGTGAAACGCTACCGAGTCGGAAGTTTTGCTTTTGCCATCTTTCTTATTACACAAATAACGGATAAGATAGTTTTTGCTTTAAGAAATATTAACCGATTTGTCGAAAGAAACAAAATAACAAGGTCAAATGGTTAAACGGAAGTGCAATATATGAAAATGAGGCAGCTGGCCATCTGGTAATAGTAGAGAGAACGCTGGGCAAGCTTTCCCACGCATGTCAGCCTCGGTTTACGGCTAAAGATCCACCATAGTTTTATATGTATGCATGTATGTATGTGTATGTATATATACACATATATGTATGTCATTTATATATATATATATATATATATATATATATATATATATATATATATATATATATATATATATACATATACCAATGGGGTTGGGGTATGTATGTATGTATGTATGTATATGTTCTGTTTCTTTACTTGTCTCGAGCGTCTGACTAATGTCCACTGAGTGAACATGGCTGTCTTGGCCGTGATATCAACAAGAAAAATCTCGATGACATTTTGTGAGATAACAAAGTTTTGGTGACGCTAAAGACAAATAAAAAAAAGAGAAAGAAAGAAACAAAGAAAGAAAGAAGGAAAGAAAGAAAGAAAGAAAGAAAGAAATAAAGAGTTTACCAACACCCAGGTGGAAAGGAGAGAAGTGTCTGAGAATCGTCTCTGTGACTTGAAAGTACAACAGCAACCTATATCTGTCTGACTTAGTAGGTTTAACACAGAGGTGGCGGATAAGAATTATAAAACATCCCAACCAAGCTTGTGCCACGAAATAAAATTAATATATTCCCACATGAAAACCAGTTCAGAAGAGATACACATACATAATGTAAATATATAAAAGGCGCACAGATTGTCACGCAAAATGTATTACAGATACATAGGAAAAAAATCCACACGTGTGAACTTATACATACATACATATATATATATATATATGTGTGTGTGTGTGTGTATGTGTGTGTGTGTGTGTGTGTGTGTGTGTGTGTGTGTGTACAGATAGATAGAGAGAGAGAGAGAGAGAGAGAGAGAGAAAGAGAGAAAGAGAAAGGGAGAAAGAGAGAGAGAAAGGGAGAGAAACAAGCAGACAGTGAGAGAGAGGCAGACAGACAGACAGACAGACAGACAGACAAACAGATTGATAGAGAGACACATACATACACATGCAGATAAGCATACATACATACATACATACATGCATATAATTGTGCATATATGCATGTATACATGAGTGTCTGTATCAACGCAAGTTTAGAATATTTGTGTTAGATTAAGTCAAAATCACAATTAATGTTCAAGAAGGGCCGATGAGATGAGGGAGACAGAGAGGAAGAGAACGAGAGAGAGCGAGAGAGAGGGGGAGAGAGAGGCGGGTTGACTTGTAGGAATAACTAGAAGTAAAGCAATGTGACATGGGTTTGCTTAACGAAGCGTAAGTAGCAACTGATAAGAGATAATTAAATCAATCTAGAATCTAATCTCTGAAAGTGATGTTATCTTCCAGGGAATGTTACAGTTATTTTTGTTAAAGTCTTTCTCCTCTCCCTACACTCCCTACTCTCCTCCCTCTATCTAATTTTCTCTCTATTTCTCTGTTTGTCTATCTGTCTATCTATCTATCGCTTCGTCATTTCATTTCATTTATGAATTTATTTATTTTGTTAATTAATATCATTTGAGAGCACTAGAGTCCAGTCCAGACATATCAATGTCAATATATTGTCATCGCACATCAGAAGCATGAAGTCTACTTCAATATATTTGTGACGTCGCTTTCAAACATACATACATACATACATACATACATACATGCATACATATATACATACATACTATAAACACACACACACACACATACAAGCGCAGGCGTAGCTGTGTGGTAAGACGTTTGCTTCCCTTTGCTACCACGCATGCGTTATTGTCAGTATTTGTTGATGCGCTGAAAGTAGTAGCCGCGCTAGTTTGTAGCGTGGCGAATTAAGTGAAGCTCAACTGCAAGGTAAGACTTTTTTTGGTATTTTGGATCCAGTGAGAGCTTGTTGTTTGTTGTAATATTTTTGTACAAACAAGGAGTCCTTACTGGATTCTGTACTCTGGTCTGCCTGCAGTTGGGCAAAATTTGTTCACTTTAAGTGAATAGTTTTTTCTCACTTAATTGTGAGAATTATTGTGTTGGAGGCGTATCTCGCCTCCAAAACTAGTTGAACTTCTTCACCAATTTTTGTGAAATTTGTGGAAGCCCGTTCCAGTCGCTGTGTTCCGGTTTCGATTTGGATTACCTGGATTACCTAGTGACCGGAGAATTTGTGTAAGCAATTTGTCGACTTTAACTGAATAGTTTTTCTCAATTAATTGTGAGAATTTTTTGGGCGGCGTATCTCGCTTCCAAAAATAGTTGAACTTCACCCTTTTTTGTGAAATTTGTCGAAGTGGTGTTCCAGTCGTTGTGTTCCGGTTTCGATTTGGATTACCAACAGGTCTGGATTACCTAGTGGCCGGAGAATTTGTGAAAACTGTGTTTTTTGAACTGTTGAACTGTTTTCTTTCATTCTTTCTCCCACCTTTAGCCTCGGGCCAACCAAAGCTTTATGAGTGGATTTGGTAGACGGAAACTGAAAGAAGTCTGTTGTATATATATATATATATATATATATATATATATATATATATATATATATATATATATATATATATATAATGTATGTATGTATTTGTGTTTTTGTCTCTGTGCTTGTCCCCCACCATCGCTTGACAACCGATGTTGGTGTGTTTACACCCCGTAATCCAGTGGTTCGGCATAAACAGACCGACAGAATAAGCTCTGAGATCGATTTCTTCGACCCTTTAAGGTGGTGCTCCAGCATGTCTACAGTCAAATGACTGCAACAAATAAAACAACGATTCCCAGACATTCAATTCCCTGTTTGGGGAGATTTGAGATCATGTCTGAATGGAGTGACGTTGCTACGATTTGATCTGAGAACTCTTAGTGTTTCAAGAGATCCACTTTCAGCTGCAAATTTGGAGGTGGAATGTGGAAAGTGGACAGAGTCAATGGTGTTTCAGTGACCTGGGCTTCCTTCTGTAGGTTGTACTTGCTGGTCTCAGTGGTTGTTCTTCTCACCTTGTCGGCCATTGTGAGTACCTGATCATGTCGCCAGTGGTAGCAGTCATCGGTTAAGGCCCTGGGGTGGCTGCTAAGGGACTCTTTTTCAATGCACAAGAGAGAGGAGGGGGGTTTACCCTTGACCTAGATGTGATCTTTCGTCGGATTTGGTACCGTGTCTTGGACGACTTCTATCACAAATCTGATGCGCTAGATGTCTCAGCACCAGAAATCTGACCAAGTAACCAAATGATGTTCAGTTGCTATGTTGACCCATCAGATCTAAGCTCTTTGCTGGCTGAGTCACGCCATCAAGCTAGCCGATGTTTCCTCTACACCTATACGGACTTCTTCTTGGGGGAATGTTGTCGCCTTTTTCCTTTGGTGTTACGAATCTGGTGATCTGGAAATTAGCCCAAGCCTGAATGCCCTATCGATACGGTCCCAACAAGAACCTTCCGCCTCTACCGTTCCTTTGCCACTAGCAACTTTCTGGTTGAATTTTACTTCCTACATGTACACACTTCAATGCCAAGTATCTCAGAAATCTCTGGACTTTGTGGCCTCTCTTGATCGCTGCATTATAAATCCTTCTGAGAGGCCGCTAGGGGGAAATAATAAGATGTCAGTTGATCCCGTACAAGCGATATTGCTTAACCTGCTTGATAAGCAAAGCTACCTTCATAAAAAAACTGCTGCTCTTCTCCAGGGATTCTACAGTTGTCATACAAACATCGTTATATAATCGAGGCTACAAAACCCTGAGCATGATGGCATGCTGGTATAATCAAGCTTTGGTATTACCGGGAAATTCATATTTATCAACCTTCATAAGCTATTTTCAAGATTTTTACCAGTTTTGCGGATGACAACTATGTCCAGACTGCCGCGAAAGAGTCTCCCCTAGATATTGACTGGTTGTTCTATCGAAGTTGGGAAGATAGTGTCAGACAAGATGAAGTGAAACTGTCCAACCACTTCATCTTTGACCATAAGATGAGCTTCTCCCATCCTTGAACTATCTATCTACCACCAGTAGCTATTGTCTTGACAGTCAAGTCGCCATGAAGGCTCTTCTAGGCGGCTATTGCACGCCGGATTTTGTCTGGCATCTTTAGCACTCCAACTTTGCTGATTTAGCCATCCCTGTTCAAGGCGATTGTAAAAACGATTTTACTGAAGTAATGAAGCCTGTTATAAATGACTTTCTGGTTGAATATCACTTCCTACATGTACACATTTCAATGCCAAGTATCTCAAGGATCTCTGGACTTTGTGGCCTCTCTTGATCGTTGCATTATAAACCCTTCTGAGAGGCTGCTGGAGGGAAGGTTGCAAGTTCACAAGGGATCCGTGGTGGAGGCTTTGGTTGTTGCAGACTCCATTTTCTTTCTTCTCGTTTCTCTTCCTCTTTCCTCTGTCGCACGGCTTCAAAATGATCTGTCACAGTGGAGATGGAATGATGTCAGACGGGCCTGTCCTGAGTTTCAATGTCTCAGGCTTTGAGATCGATTCCAGTCAGTTTTAGCCTTTGCTTCAGTTGATTCTTGTATCGACGGTCACCGAGTCTTCTTCCAGTGGAAAGTTAAAATTTGACGCGGCAGCCTGGTTTCTTTCATTCTTGCTACGTGGCCTGCTCATCTCAGACGTTCTTTCAGGATGGTAGCCTCGATGCTGCTACTAGTCGTTCTCTCCAAAACGGAGGCATCGGTCATAGTCGTTCCATCGCTCATAGTCGGAGCTTCTGTTGGTGAAATCGCCCTAGTTTTTTGACGTCACTTTGGTAAAGAGTCCAGGTTTTCGCAACCGTAAAGGAAAGAAAGACCATTTTTCCAATCCACCAAACGCGGTGTGAGTCGCTATTAATCGGTTCTCCTCGTATAGATAGATAGATAGATAGATAGATAGATAGATAGATAGATACATACATACATACATACATACACACATATA
>NC_142929.1:42684490-42686990 GCF_046866305.1 Octopus bimaculoides | reverse complement strand
AAGGAAAATGTAGAAACCTTTCTAACAATGCAGAATACAGAAAGTTTTACAATAACTTTTACAACAACCAACAGTTGGAGGGTTGCTTTCGCCAGCATTGGAGAGTTACTGCTACTACTACTAAATAAAATAACAAAATCGGTGTGACTAGACATTCCTTGGACTGCTTTCTTCTGAAAATGGGTCTTTGGGCCTGAAATATAAAGGTTTTTGTAAAACTTTCTGCATTGTTAGAAGCTTTCCGTATTTTCCTTTACTTTATTTACATACACACACAGACGTACACACACATATCCCTCTGCCTCTGCCTCTACCTCTTTCTCTTCTCTCTCCACGTGACCGGTGTTCGGCCAAGCCTGACCTTTCTTTTTTGGTTCGACTACCATCCGTGCAACATCTATATTCCTCCCTGTGCCTGTCATCTCTTATGTCCATGCCGTAAGGCTTCACTTCCAAACACGCCAGCTTAATTCAATTCGTCCTTAGTCGAAAGGCACCTGTTGTTATGCCCTTTATTTGCATATATATATATATATGTGTGTGTGTGTGTGTGTGTGTGTGTGAGTGTGTGTGTGTGTACCATTTCTCCGTTTTTTCCGTCCTTGTTTTCGTATACATTCGCTGCTTTCTTCCAAGGAATCTGGTGCTTTTAGCTTAGATTTTCCTTGGGGCTAACCAGATTGGAACAATCTCGAGTATAACCAGCCGAAATTGCAAAGATAATCTGGAACTCGACTGAAGAAAGAAAACTCCGAATGACCAATCCTTGTTTTTTTTGTTTTTTTTTTGCATCGTCTGTCTCGATGTTTTGTTATCCCTTTTTTGTATCATCTAACTGTCTGGATGTTTTGCGTTTTTGTCCCATTTTTGGTATTCCTTTATATATATATATAAATATAAGAATGTATGAAATATTTTTATACACAAAGAGGAGACCATTGACAGGACTCCTTACATGCTAAAAAAGCCAGTTAACACCCAAACCACGAGAAAGAGAATTCATGAGGCACGCCGTTATAACACGAACAAAAAGTGAATAAGCTAATCCCGAACTCGAGTTTCGTTATTAATTGCCAAATACACTAATTTGGAATTTGTAGTTCTTATGACTGTTATTTATGCATACTAACCACTGGTAATACATTATTTTAAATTATTTTAATTTATTACCCTCATATTTATGATATATATATATATATATATATATATATATATATATATATATATATATATATATATATATATATATATATACATAGGCGCGTGACCTTGTGGTTAGGCTGTTGCACTCACGATCTCTCGATCGTGGCTTCGATTTAAGGCCGGTCGGCAAGTTGTGTTCTTGAGCAAAACGCTTCATTTCACGTTACTCCAGTCCCCCTTTCGATCAGGGGTGAATGTTGGCCTGCTCACCTAACCAGCAGGTTGGTGTCATATGAAGTCTAGAACGGTGCAAAGCACATTGTGACCAGCGAGGTGTAACACAACATCTGATAGTCTGGTCGGTCACGTGATCACGTGATATATATATATATATATATATATATATATATATATGCATGTGTGCATGTTTCGCTGGACAGATAGTACTGGTGTGATTACGTCCTCGTAACTTAACTGTTCAACAAAAAGAAACCGATAGAGTTCTTCACTTGCCTGCCAGATTTTGAAAAGTAGATACTGGACCAATTTTATTAACCAAACTCGTCAAAGAGGTGCACCAGCATGGTCGGAGTCTGACGAATGAAACAAAAGAATCAAAAGGAAATTATAAAAACCTGAATGAACGTGTCTGAACAAAAAGGAATAAAGTGATTAAAAGTCAAGATGAAAAGCTAAAAGGTCAGACAGTGTGATTAAAGCTTAACAGTAATTAGACAACTAAATATCTACTGACTATCAATAAATATATGTAGATATGAAGTCGGTGGATCCTGAATGGCTTGATTTTGGTTTTCGGGTTTTTTAAATATTTTTATGTTTTTGTTTTGTCTTTGTTTCTTTTCTTTTCTTTTTCTTTTCCATTTGGTGTTAGCAGTAACTGTGATACGCGTTTAGATTGGAGTTAGGGGAATAGTATTTTATCGGAAGAAAAAAGAGGTCTTCGTATAAGATTCGTCTTTAAGTAGCAACAAACGCGTTTTATCTGCTTTATCTTTTTAGTATGTAAGCGTTATTTGTGTGAGTGGGTGTGCATTTGTGTATGTGTGTGTATGAGCGTGTATGTGTATGTATGTGTGTTTTTACATGCGTGGGTGCGTGGGTGCGTGAGTCCTTATATGTATTCCTGTGTGGCAATATATATGTGTGTGTAAGTGTATGTTGCCCTGATTGTTTATATATGTGTAATAGAAACGAATTTGGGAAGTGAATTTTGCATTTACATGTGTTATATAAGAACACGAGCTGACATACCCGGCATTGCCCGGATGTTGAATATATAGAAGCAATTTTTTTTTCTTGTCAAACTTAAAGGATATAAATTATATCCATTTTCTGT
>NC_142929.1:42674490-42679490 GCF_046866305.1 Octopus bimaculoides | reverse complement strand
TATATATGGGGGGGGGTACAATATTTCCAATAATTAAAAAATAGACATACATACATACATACATACATACATACCTACATAGTGTGGAGGCGCAATGGCCCAGTGGTCAGGGCAGCGGACTCGCGGTCATAGGATCGCGGTTTCGATTCCCAGACCGGGCGTTGTGAGTGTTTATTGAGCGAAAACACCTAAAGCTCCACGAGGCTCCGGCAGGGGATGGTGGCGAACTCTGCTGTAGTCTTTCACCACAACTTTCTCTCACTCTTTCTTCTTGTTTCTGTTGTGCCTGTAATTCGAAGGGTCAGCCTTGTCACGCTGAATATCCCCGAGAACTACGTTAAGGGTACACGTGTCTGTGGAGTGCTCAGCCACTTGCACGTTAATTTCACGAGCAGGCTTTTCCGTTGATTGGATTAACTGGAACCCTCGACGTTGTAAGCGACGGAGTGCCAGTGCCACATACATAGTACTAAACATTATTAGAAATTTGTAACAATAAAGACTGAATCAGCTGTAATTCACTAACAGACGGAAGCTAATCCGCTCTTATTCCGTGTAGAAAAAATTATCATAATTTATGAATTCAGAAAGAAAGACCTGCATGATTTTTTTTTTTTTCGACCGGAAGAATATTGGTTTTGATGGATATTTCCATTAGTGTTATGTTTAGGTGATATCATAGATAAAAAGGAAGTTCAAAGCAACATTTTTGGGCATTAAGAACGAGTATACATTCTTTATTTTTTTCGTGAGCTATCCAACTTGTGCTGGCTACAAACAAAGAAACTGAAAAGTTTGAATAGCAAGACATTTAAAGGTTGATAAAAGTTGATGTTTTTAATATATAGAACATCGAAGGCGCCTTTCTCTGGAAAGATAGGAAATATGGTGTGATGGTTTAACTCTGTGAAAACAATGAATGGTAGACAATATGTCTTCCTGTAGAAATATGCGTTAGAGGATTTATTGGAATCAGCGTTCACTCGATATACAGGAGTTTTGAGCAGCTACGAAAGAAATAAGAAAAATTATTGCTAGAGAACTGTCGGAAGCTGCTGAGAAAATAAGCCGTTACATCTGGTTCAAGAGAGGGGACGAGTGGTGCAGCAAGAACGAACACTGAGTATGGTAGAAACGGCTGGCTTAGAGTCGCAACATCTGATTCAGCAAACCCCATGTTAGTTGTGAGGGAGTTTTGTCGCCTACATCGATGAACGGTCCCTGGTATCTCTGGGTTCGTGATGGAAAGGGTAGAAATATCTACATAGCTGCTTTACCGCTTGATGAGACAACTACTGTATTTGGAGACGGAGTACAGCAACACTTCAGCACCCAAGTATTTACCCTAAATGTAGAAAAAAAATGAGTTATGAGAACGTACGTTTGTAATAATAGAAAAGGGAGAATATCAAAGATATGGAAAAGGAGTCCTTAGTATGAAATTTTCCATTCTCTAAATTACATATAAATATAAAACAGAAAATTTATGAATTACACTGGGGAATAATTTTTTTCTCATTTGCTGTTGCATGACATTTTCCAACTGATTCTAAGTAGTTTTTCAACGCGAAGCTCAAATTTAAAATCGGTTTCGCTTGCTTGTTCTAGTTTTTATGCAATTTGAATTTTATGAATTTTCGGAAATTGGTATATTTGTTGGGAACTGATATATATATATATGTATATATTTCATATCTAATAATGACTTCTTCAAGTCAACATAAAAGCACGTTTTTTTTAGATATGTGTATTAGGTCTATCTTGATGTTCGCCTTGGTGACCAAGACAAGAAGTGGTCTCCGCATATAGTGTGTCATAATTGCGAGAAAAGTAATCTTAAGTGGACAAAAGGAAAACGAAAAGCTCTACCTTGTGAAGTCCCTATGGTTTGGCGAGAGCCAAAGGACTACGTAACTGATTGCTATGTTTGCCTGCTGACCACTAAAGGTGTCGGTAAGAAAAACCGGCATAAGATCTCCTCTCCAAGTATTTCTTCTGCAATTCGACCTACTCCTCATTCTGGAGAATCCCCAGTTCCAGTTTTTAATGGTTATGCTTCCTCTGGAAATAAAAGCTGTAAAGCTGATCAGGAGTTTAAATAGATAATCTCAGATTCCCAAAACTTCTCATCTAATGCCAAACAGTCATCAGCCCCATCGATTTTGTCAGACAGAACTGAATTACTTAGTATGTGATTTGGCACTCTCCAAGAAAGCAGCGGGACTAACCTCCAGGCTAAATGGAAAAAAAATCTTCTTGCAAAACTCCTATATTTCAAAATGCGGGAGTAGTTTTATTTTATTTTATTTTTTTTTTTCAGATGGCAAGCAATTTGTTTACCGCTACGATATCCCAGGCCTTCTTACACAGTTAGGCATTTCTCAGTATAACCCTACAAAATGGAGATTGTTTTTGGATAATTCTAAGTGCAACCTCAAATGCATAACGACAATGTCTTTGGCACTTCCTCAGTTGATCACTTGATGCACTTGCGTGAACCCCATGACGATATGAAAATGGCAATTGAAATACTCAAATATCACAAGCACAACTGGATCATTGTGTGGATCTAAAAGTGGTCAAGTTCCTCCTTGGGTGACAGAAACGTTTCTCTAAGTTTCCATGCTAACTTTGCATGTAGGACAGTCAAACTCAAGACAAACACTGGAACCAGAAGGAATGGTCAATCCGTGAAACTCTGAAAGCCGGCGTGTTAAACATTGTGAATGACTCTATCGTCATCCTAGATATAATTCCCCACCACTCCACATTTAGCATGGCTTGATGAAGCAGTTTGTCAAAGCATTGAGTACTGGTAGTGAATTTTTACAGCACATAGTTTCTGCTTTTCTTACCTTGTCGTTCGAGAAAATCAAAGCTGACGTATTTGATGGACCTTGAAGTTGTGACTTTGTACGTGATGAGGGAATTTGTCAGGAAGATGAATGAAAAGGAAAAGAAAGCGTGGCCGTCATTTGGGGCATTATAAAACAATACTTTCCTGATAACAAAAAGGCAGATAACTATGAGGTTTTAATTGCTAAAATGCAGTTGGTCTTTCGCGATCTTGGATGCAACATTAGTGTTAAACTTGAGAGCCTTGGAGCTGTCAGTGATAAAAATGGAGGGCGCTTCCATCAAGACCTCATGACGATAGAAGAGCGTTATCAAGGGCGCTGGAACAAAGATGTAATGGCAGACTACTGTTGGGGTATCAAACGGGATTACCCTGACAAAGTGTATAGACGCAAGAGCTGCAAACGAAAATTCATGCTGGAATAGGAAATATTTGAGACATTATTTCATTAGTCGTTTCTTGACTTTATTTCCAGCTTTGGTATGTATTATAATGAAAGCTGTTAACAATAAATACTTTAATTTTTTTGCCTGAATGGTTGTTTCAAGCCCAAATTTAATATAGTATGGCCATAAATCCCTAAGATAGAAAATGGAATTATTCAAAGGTGTCAAAATTCTGTAATGAATCAAAAATCTGAATTGCAAGAAGTTTTTAGCTTATAGAGAACATCTGACTCCAGATTTTAATTCAGTATACCCAAATTAGGTAAGAACAAACATAAGTATCAATGCAACAAAAGTTTTGTTCCCCAGTGTTAAGACCGATTGTCGGTCGTGAAAATCTCGAATTTTCATTTATCAAAAAGTTGTTAACCTATTTATTCGAAACGATGCGGAACAGTGAAAAAATATCCATCACGACATGTCTGCATCGTGAAAATTCTAAATTCTAAAATTCAATAAAAAATTTGGTATGTCTGGTACGTTAACGGTCATGGAAAATCCCCTAAAAGATTGTTATCTAGGCAAACTACGCGACACTAGTATAAAATGTCAGAAGGATTACAGTAAAGTGTCATTACATTTTTCTCTCATCATTCTTTATGATAAATAGTAATGAACATACAAATCCTTTGCATCTACGTCCTACAACAGACGGTTGTAATAACATCTTATTGGAGGAACAGCAATGGCGCCGAAAAGTGATATTTGGCTGTAAAGAAAGCTAATGGTGGACAGAAGTATTATCGAATAAAGCAAAAAGATTTAAGAGAAACATTAATATGACTTGGTTTGATTACCGAAAAGCATTTGATAGGTTACTACACTCTTGGATATTGGAGACACTCCGTACTAATAAAGCAACTCCAATACTAATACAAAACTTCAAGCATATCATATCAAGAAGTAAAACAGGCACGTTATTACAAGGCGAATAGATTATTAAAACCAATGCTATATAAGTGAATGAATCATTCAGAAATACGCCTCCCCACTCTCTACTCTTCTGCCTAGCTATGACCCCATTAACAAATATGATAAATGCAGCCACCTATGGTTATAATTACTACGGAGAATTATATATCATCTTTGTATAATGATAACTTGAAACTAAGCTATTTACATGTGACAATATCCTGCTGGATAACCTACTAAAGATAGTACATAAATTCAGTCCCAGGATTTTTTTTAAATACGTATACAGACTTGACAAATATGCTAAGCTACTTTAAGAACAAACAAATTAACTAAAACTGTGAACATTGAGTTAGACAAGACACTGAAGGTAAATAATCAGAACAGAACTACCCATAGCCAATATGGATACTATGCGCCTACCGTGTAGTTAATACGGAAGGACGCAGGTTCACACAAACAGAGAACTACTACAAATAATGACAATAGACCTAGGAAAATAGAAACAAGCAAAAGAAACTGATTGATTTGATAAAATATATATATTGTCTGCATATATACATAAGAAAACAATAAAGTACAAAATGAAAGCTATCTACCTTAGTACAAAAGTTCGAGATAATGAAACACAATATAATATTTTCTTAAGGAATACAAAAATTAAAACAGAATTCCAAAGGAAATAACGGAGACGAAAACCATTAGTAGTCTAGATAAGCTTGGTGACTTAAAACTATTCGTAACAGTAGAGAGCAGAAAACATAGGTGTCACTTATGCGGTGATC
>NC_142929.1:42656990-42669490 GCF_046866305.1 Octopus bimaculoides | reverse complement strand
ATAGCAATTCTACCGTCTGCCTTGTTTCGTGGGGGGGGGGGGGTTCAGTTTTGCAGCAAAATGCCAGATACTTTTTTTTTCTGATGCTGCATTCAGTATGTATGATGTAAAAACAAACTTTTAGGGTCGAATGACAATGTTTAAAGGACTTTAGTGTGCGTATTAATCTGTAGCATGTTGCGCTATGGAGAACAGGGAATACTGGCTACAATCCGTCTTGTAACCAATATTTCATTTGACGCAGCTGGTGTACATCTGTTTGTAGTATACAGCCTGAATTGTGTTTCCTTCATATCTGAGGTAATGCAAGGTCTTATGCACACAGTTCGATATCTATAGATACATATATAAAAATAGATAGGTATCCAGCTAGATAGATAGATAGATAGATAGATAGATAAAGAGAGAGAGAGAGAGACAGAGAGAGAGAGAGAGACAGAGAGAGAGAGAGAGAGAGAGAGAGAGACAGACAGACAGACAGACAGACAGACAGGCAGGCAGACAGACAGACAGGCAGGCAGGCAGGCAGATGGATTGATGGACGGACGGACAGACAGATGGACAGACAGACAGGCAGGTAAGGATTATGACAATACATTTTAGTAGAGCACATTAATTTCTACAGGGAAAACGTTCACGGTGACTTCAAAGCAGAAAGTTCGAAGTCACTGTAGAACTTTTCCCAGTAAAATTTAATGCATGTGTGTGTACGTGCGTACGTGTGTCTGTGTGTGTGTGTGTGTGTGTGCATCATCTATATCGACCGGACTATCACATGTTGTATACACAGCTGGACACAATGCGCTCCTTGATCGTTCCATTCTTTCTCATCTCTTGGCTCAAACTGTTTTGCTAAGTCGTCTTTCCATCTTCACGGAGGCCTTCCGAGCGGCCTTTTCCGATCTCTTGCATACCACTCGGCAACTGCACTTGTGCTTTCGATATTCTGCGGTCACGTTGTTCACTCTGCTTCGATTTCGAATCTCATCTGGGATATGTTCTCGCAATGACATTCCTATCTCGCATCTTCCCATAGCCGTTTGTGTCGTAGCCACTTGTGTCGTAGCCACTTGTGTCATAGCCACTTGTGTCGTAGTCACTTGTGTAGTAGTCACTTGTGTCGTAGCCAATGTTTTTCCTTTTTCGTAGTAACCTACGTCTTACCTGCATATAAGAGCGCAAGTAAGGGCAGTGCTATTGAAGAGACAGGTACGTATGCACTTATCCAGTTTTGCTTTGAGCACATCATTTATGGCTGTACATGCTTTCCATCCTGCCCTTATTCTTTCCGAGATCTCAGTGTCCATGTCTTTCCGCATAATCAATGTGTGGCCCAAACAAACCACTTTACTTCCTCGATTTCATCTCTTCCCACTTATATTAAGCTTTGTGCCATGTCTTCGGGCCACATATATTTTGATGACGTGGTTCATTTTAAGGCCTATGGCTGCTTAGTGGATTCCCTGCTCTGTTAACACTAACAATACAGTCACGTTTCGAACAGATTTATTTGTTTTTTTCACAGTTATATTCACCTTTAAGCCGATCTACTTTTTATTTTTATTACTACATTGTGCTTAAAGAGAGACGAAATCACAAACAGCTCGTTTTTCTAAAGTAAACACTCACAAGATAGTTAATTTCCACAAGTAAGCATATGACTCTCCCATAAACTTGAAATTCAAAATTGCACTGATGAAATCTATAAGATTGAAACGATTATGTAAATTAAAATTTCATGCTGGAGTACAGTCTTGATGGGTTTAATCGAAGAAGTCAACTACAGTTAACAAGTGCTGGTAGAGGACAAGCACACACACACACACACACACACACACACACACACACACACACACGCACGCACGCACACACACACACACACACACACACACCATACACATACACACACATATATATATATTTAGAGAGACTTAGAAATTTTAATATTTCTATTGGTTATTATTATTTTCTTGTCTACGTTATGTTTGCAATGTCCTGTACCCAGATATCCACCTATATATACAGGTAGACGTAGGTATGCACATACCTGTACGTATATATGCATATACTCATTTATTATATATATATATACGACGGGCGTCTTACAGTTTCGGTCTGCCAAATACGTTCATAAGGCTTTGGTCGACAAGAGACCACGCAGTGGAATAGAACCCATGGCTACATGTTTGTAAGGCAAGTTAAGCTTGTTTTGCTGTTGAAATTTATTTTACAAATTGTGGAAAGAAGAAAATAAAACTTAGAATAAGCATCTTCGTTCATGAGAAAGAAAGCTTGGAGAAAAATAGGCAAGTTTAAGGTGTATAAAGGTGTCTGCTGCCGTTCAGGAACACAAGGGAACAGCTTACATAGAACGTTGAACCATATTTCCTTACAAAACTAAACTCTAAAACAGAATATCTGTGCGGTAAGAGGTTTGCATCCCAGTCACATAGTTCCAGGTTCAGTCCTACTGCATGCCACCTTAGTTAAGTGTTTTGTATATATATATATATGTATGCGCGCGTGTGTGTGTGTGCCTTTGTTTCCCACCACCGTTTTACAACTGGTGTGAGTTTGCTTATGAGCATGTAACTTAGCGGTTTAGTATAAGAAACCGATGGAATAAATACCAAGCTTTAAAACAATAGATAGTAGGGTCAATTTGTTCCACTAAAACTCTTCAAAGTGGTGCTCCAACATGGCCGTCAGTACAATGATTGAAACGTAAAAAATAAAAAATGTACGGATAATCAATATACGCTGGTTTAATGATGTTGTCTTTTAAACCCCAAAGTCAGCACAAATCGTGTAGTCCTATAGTCAAACGACGTCCCAGCCGTGTCAATCCCACCTGTTTTTCTTTATACCATTTTATCCAATTTTCTTTTGTTTTTTTTATTTTGTGTTGCTTTGTTTATGTGTTTTTTTAGCCATATAAAATTTGATTAGACTGATGTTTCAAGAAAGGAGGAAAACAAGGAGTTGAGTGGAGAAGAGGAAAAGAAATAGAATGAAGGTGAGAAGGAAGAAGAGTGTAGAGTAGAGATGAGCAAAATTAGAAGAGTGAGAGGGAGAAAGAGGAAGAGGGGAGTGGGGAGGATGACGAGTAAAAAGAGGTGAAGGCGAAGTGGAGACTGAAGAAGAAGAAGTAGTAGTAGTAGTAGTAGTAGTAGTAGTAGTAGTAGTAGTAGTAGTAGTAGTAGTAGTTAACATTTTCTTAGCGCTGCTCATTAAGTTCCGAAATAATTTCTTATGCCGATATTCTTATAAAAGGTTTTTCTTATCTAGTTCTTTGCTTTTATACATTTTTCTGGTTATTCTTAGTTTGCTTTCTTTTGATGTTTTGTCTCCTTTATGAAACGCATGAAACAAGTTATGAAAACTATTCAACCAATGAATGAATGGTATACGGTGTCAGAGTACTTGAGGGTTAACCGAATAGATTTATAGCAAGCTAGCACCAAACAAATAAGATTTATATTCCGGAAGTACTAATAAATGCAATATGCAAACACAGCCAGAAACTTAAACATAAATACATACATATATACACACACACACATAAACACACATATACAGACACACTGACAAAACACATGCAAACACATTAAGACGTAACTACAGGTAAACAGGAACATGTTTTTCGTCGGAGAGCGATCATTGTCTATCAATGTCGGAGAGCGATCATTGTCTATCTCTAATTTCCACTATAACCAGTACTGAGTTTTCACTCCTAGAAACACTACTCTGTACAATAACTTCTCTTACATTGTTAAGAGAAACGCATTATATTGCTCCAATGGGTCGGTTGAAATAAACTGATTTATCACATAATTTTATTCGTTCCTTCATTTTATGTTTTTAACGCTTATTTTGTTATGTATTTATATCTCCCATTTTATACCCGTAGATTTTCTTTGTTTATTTTTCTTTTCATTATCCCATTTGCTTTGTCATGTTAATGTTTTTGTTAACCTCTTTGCTTTATATATTTTTTTTTTTTAAATCTTTTGTTTCTGTATTATTTCTTTTATATTGTGTGGAGGCCTTCCCCTATTTCTTCTTCACGTCATTGTTATTGTCATCGTTCTACTTAGAAAATTCAAAACTTCGCAAGAAGAATTAGTTAATTACCTAACTGTTGTTCTGTCAGCCTTTTTTTCTTTGATATTTTTCCTCGTCTACGGTGCATGGATCACTCTTCATATCTATTGTATTTTAGCTGTAGCTGGATAACAATATCTATGTGACATTCATGCATTTTGCTTAATTAGAGTTGAGATGGAAATATGAACACAGTTATGGAATAGAAGAATAAATGAAAGTGTTTATTGTGACGTGTGACAATAAGTATAACAATATCTCAATAGAAATAAATGGTTAGCCAACTATGATGTCTCTATTGTGTAATTTCTTTCTTGAATCTACATCGAGATCATGATCAGGGCCGGATTAAGACCCACCGGGGTCCTAAGCAGTTAAGATCTTGGTGCCCCTATAGAAGATTACGTAATTCAAAATATAGACAACAAACCATAAAATATTTTTTTCTTTTTCAAACGAAACAAAATAGTAAGCGGGAAAATAATGTTTATTTTTGTATACTTCCACTTTATTTATATTTGAAAAGTTTCCTCCTACTTTTTTGAATTGCAAAGTCTTTCATCAGGTCCTCAAAAATTAATCTTAGGTAACACATCCCGAATATTATTTTAGCAAGTCTTTCTTTTGTGCCGTAAACCATTTAACATTTCTGTGGTGCCCCCTCCTTCATTTGACGCCCTAAACACGTGCTTATTTTGCTTACTGGTTAATCCAGCGCTGCTCATGATGCTGCAGCTTATCTGGATTTTAAAGGTGCTTGGACTGAAAGCATTGGTGGCATCTGCAGATGCTACTGGTGCTCATTCTTACTCTGATTGTACTTAGGCAATGTGAAATGAGCAACTGTGCTTAAGTACACAATGAACCGCCTGGTCATAGAATTGAACCTGCGATCTAATGATTGTGAGCCCAACAACCTAGGTACTATCCCGTGCACCTTCACCGGATTCAGTTCTGTCCTTAATTGAAGTTACTCCAGATATTCTAACTGACCTCCCACCAATAGAAGGAGAAAACATTCGTATAACGTTACAAATCCAGAGATAAACGTTACAAATCCGAGTAAACTGCAGCGGTCGACTAGATGTATTAATATTTATATGAGCAGAGCTCGAACGACGAATACTCGAAAAAGTAGCTCAGCCTAAAATGATGTCAGAATAATGCAGGAAATCTATAACAGCTTTCTAAGCATGTTTTAGTAGTCAAATGAATGGTATTATTACAGCAAGTGTGCCTGTATGAAAAGGAAAATATTGTATCACATGAAAGTAAAAAGGTAAAATATAAAAACTCAATGAAACTAGGTGAGGGTTACAAATACTCAGGTCAAGATGAAAGAATGATATTTGCTAACCTAGCCAATAAAGAATGTGTTTAAAATACATTACTGAAACGGAAGAAGGAGGAAAATGAAACGTTTCCATTGGTTTGTTTTGTTTTTTGCTTACAATGAATATGTAGCTTGAAATGTATTTGTAATATTTCTTTTCGTTCCCATATATGATTTTCTAAGCAAAGAAATAGCATGTTTACTTGAGATTGATGTGAAAACTGAAACATTGTTATCCTGAATGTAAAACATTAGAATAAAGTGATATTCTTATTGATTATATTTCCTTGGAAAGAGAGTAAAGGTTATAAATGTTTAACAATAACACATTAAGTTTGAATTGTATGGTTGAATAACAACTGCATTAGACATTTATGAAACTAGAAATTATTAGTATAAGAATAGCTGATTATCGTAAAGAAGCCATACAATAGATTCTGAGGTAAGTCACTCTCTGAATCACTAAAACAAACAAAATTATCTTTAAAAGAAGAAATAAATAGAAAATTAAACAAATTAAACAGAAATAAGTTACTTAACTGAAACGTCTATAGTTTGTTTCCAGCAAAAATTAAGATATATGAAGGATATGAGTATATATAAGATTTATCACATTTATTAACGTGCATCTCTTTCTTTTCTCAGTAACCACCAGTACAGTTTCTATAGAACTGTATCTACGAGAGACAGTCTCGCATATCACGAATAAATAATCTGTTAGCGTTGAAAGTTTCGGTGAAAAGACAAAAATTTCTTTACGTATTAAAGATTATAACTGTGTATCACGTTAGAATTTTGTGGCAGAATATATTGTATAATATATTGGTTAGGGGTGTCGCACTCACGACCGCCTGATTCTGGTCGTAGATTCAATTCCTGGATCGGGAAGTATACCGTGTTCTTGAGAAAAACATTTCATTTCACTTCGACGTCTGTCGTGTGACATGTAATGCGCCTGTACCGGTAATGTCTATTTGATGGATCGTGTGGCACATAGCGCACCGGTACGCGAATTTTTTTTCCCACGAGAGCTCCGGACCCCAGTAATGAACTCATTTGCATACAGCCAATCAGAGCTCACCTTGAAAATCCTCATACAGTGTACTACTATAGTACAGCCAGTCAGGCATAGAATGGTGTATGCCTCTTTGTAAGTACAGCATAGCAGGTCTCACATAAGCACCACATTCACACACTCCACCATCCTCATAGATCAATTGAGCACCATCTCTATATGGAGTTAACATTAGGTGCCTATGCTCAGATTGACATTAGTGATACTGCGTGTACCCATTGATATATGCAAGGAGGGCACAATAAAATACAACGCCATATTGATTACGATGTTCCCAGATCAACACCAACATTTAAAATTAGGAATGTACAAAATCAGTCAAAAAATTAGGAGACTACACTCATTTACATTTTCTAGTAAATTACGCAAATTGGCAACACCATGGCATCATCGGTGAGCAGCTCTCCGTTCATTTAATACACTAAATTTCACATTTGTCACCCCTATTAATCTGTTTAGAACAGTAAGATTTTGCTATAACGCACATTATCCACTGAACTCAACCAGAGCATTTTCCTGACTAGGTGGACACTAGTTTGATAGTTGAGCTCTGATTTGCCATATTTACAATATTTTCGTTTTACTACTTCACTACTTCGGTAGATATGCCGAAGTCTATGCTTTGCTTACGAGGTCTAATATTACAGAAGCATGCAAGGTGGTGTGTTGGCAGAATCGTTAGCATGCTGGGCAAAATGCTTATCGGCATTTTGTCCGTCTTTACGTTCTGAGTTCAAATTCCGCCGAGGTCGACTTTGACATTCCTCGTTTCGAGGTCGACAAAATAAGTACCAGTTAAACACTGGCGTCGATGTAATCGACTTACCCCCTCCTCCAAACTTGCTAGCTTGTGCCAAAATTTGAAATTAATCTTACAGAAACATACTTCGCACTATCTCCCGTATTTGCCGTGATGGGACCGTGTAGGAATTCGCTCGACCTGATAGACATAGTGACAAATCTTGCTCAAATCAGTGCATTACATTTCTAAAAACGGAAAGGGACAAGATAAAAATATAGCCTTAAAAATTCCTAAAAATACATGATGGTAACGCTGGAACACATCTAGTCCCAAGTATTCTCTGTCGTACTGAGTTGGATAACAAATCCAACAAACTTAAAGGTAAAATTATAAATTAGTAAGATTTACAAGTTAGTCGGAGAAAGTGGCAAATCGCTTGTCAGTGGAAATAATACTCACAGTATCAAAATGCGCAAGTATACTACTGCCTAAATGAAGTGAAACTACACCTGGGACATACAATTTGTTCTCACAATTAGCTGAAAATTTCACCGCCAACAGCAGCTGCCATGTGATGCCATTTTATTAACTGCATATTTAAATGTGTGTGTGTGTGTGTGTGTGTGTGTGTGTGTGTGTGTTTGCAGATTTGAATGTATATAAGACCGTATATGTATATGCTGGGTGCATTTACGTTTGCAAGTGTGCGTGCATTCATCATAAAATCTCAATAACTATAAAATAGTACATATATACCTGACATACTGATCTCTCTCTCTCTTTTTCTCTCCTTCTCTCTCTCCCTCCCTTTCTCTAACTATCTCTTTTTCTTTCTCTTTCCCATCTCTTTCTTCCACACACACACACACATATATGTGTATGTGTATGTATGTGTATATGTATATACAGAGTCATGCAAAAATTACATATACAAACATACACACACACAAACACTCATATATATAAAGACAGACAGACAGCGATGGAAGATAGATAGATAGATAGATAGATAGATAGATAGATAGATAGATAGATAGATAGATAGATAGATAGATAGATAGATGGGAGAAGTATATGTAAGCGTGCATGTGTATGCATGTTTGTTTGTGTGTGTGTGCGTGTGTCATTGTTATATTCTAGGTGAATTTGTGACTATTTGTCGGTAAATAAAGTTTATGATCCTTACATGTTCGCTATGAATTCAAAATGCGTATGTATATCTTTTTATAATTTTTAATACCATAGCCATTGTACGTGTATGACTATATACTCCGTACATGCGTAAGTTATATTGTCAGAGTGTAATAGTATGAGAAAGAGCATTATTTTTATTTTATTAAAAGGAAAGATAAATAAAAAGAGTAAAAGAAAAATAAAGACATACATTTTTATTTTTAAGAGGAAAATCTGCAACAGTTAACGAAAGTAAATTTTCATAGTTATTAACGAAGTGTGAATTAGTTAAGCGTCCATAATTTGTTAACGACGGTTTTCTATGGAAAGAACAACTGAAGTCTCAGAAACTGGCGACATGTCGCCAGACTTACCTTTTGTTACTGTTTGAATAAAACATTAAAAGAATAATAAATAAAAACATATAAAAAAAAAGAAGAAACAAAATAGTATAAAACTCACATTTTCACAAAAGGAAAGTGAGAAAATTTATTCAATATGCCACCACGATACGAAATGCGTACTGGTTTGTTTTGGTTGGTCTTGTATGTTATTTGGTTAGTTATTTTTTCTTTGTATTTATCTATTTGTTCGTTTAATTACTGAATATATTTAACTACTGCAAATACTTATCTATGTATTTGGGTTTCTATCCTTACATATGTGTGTGTGTACGTTTGTGCGTGCGGGTTTACATGTGTGCGTGTGTGTGTGTGTATGTGTGTGTGTGCGTGTGTGTATGTGTGTGTGTATGTATACGCGTGTGTGTGTATACATACATATATATATATATACATATAAATACGTATATACATACATATGTATATATACATATACATATATATATTTACATATATATATATATATATATATATATATATATATATATATATATATATATATATATATATATATATATATATATACATACATATATAACCAAAAACAAAATCAAGAGATTTGGTGAATAAAATTTGAAGATAAGCAAGACTTGTCTGTGGAACAGCAGCATAGTCGAGATGGTATGTTTTCTTCTCTTACTCTTGTTTTTTGCAAACATCTTGAAAATGACTTTCTAAAATGAAATTCCATTATGCAGCTGAGGAATACATTTTCATTGTACATTCTGCGGTGTTCTCACTACATGAATAAATGGAGCTTGTACGAAACGTACATACTGCTATAACCTATTGAATTTTTGTTGCTTATCTTCAAATTACATATATATATATATATACATATAAATGAGGTCAAATACTATTATGCTGTAGGCCCTGATAGATTCTCCGATAGTCTCCTGCAGGAATGTAAACACCAACTAGCAGTCTCTCTGACCAACCTCTGGAGAAATTCTTTAGACTCAGGTTATATACCGAAACGGCTCCTAACACATTCTGTCATCCCGGTTTTCAAACAGGGAAACAGATCTCTCACAGTCAACTATCGCCCAATCTCACTCACCTCCCACTTCCAAGAGTGGTAAGATCAAGCATACCTGGCTTCCTGGAGATCCACAAACTCCTAAATGCAAATCAGCATGGCTTGGGTTGTGGCAGGGACTGTCTAACACAGCTCTTACACCACATTGAGGAACCCTTGGGAACAGGTTCGAACTCTGATGTCATATATCTTGACTTCAGTAAAGCATTCGACAGGGTTGACCATAATATCTTACTCTCAAAATTGGCAAATGTTGGAATCCGTGGAAAACTTCTACACTGGATTGAGTATTTTCTGGCGAATAGAACACATGCTGTGGTCGATGGAGTCCACTCAAACCCAGCAAGTCACCATTGGTGTCCCGCTCCTCTTTATAATCTACATAAATGACCTTTCCAGCGTCGTAAATCACTGCAAACTGAAAATATGTAGTGTTGACACTAAGCTCCAGCAAATCATCAATGAAGAAGACGAACTCAACTCCAGTCTGATCTATATGAGGTGAGTCAATGGGCAGACGAAAACAAAATGCAACTAAACGAGGGAAAATTTGAGCTGATGCATTTTGGAAGAAAGACTATACTAAAACAGCCATATTCTCTTCCTTCGGGGGAACCGCTCACAGCATCTAATCATATCAGAGACCTAGGAGTAATTATTGATAACAATCTCAGTTGGAGTGCCCACATCAACAATAAGGTCGATATAGCTCGTTGGATGAGCTCCTGGATTTTAAGAACCGTGCGGTCCAGAGAACAAGGTGTCATCATTTCATTTTTCTCTTCCTTTGTACGGCCACACCTCGAATACTGCTGCCCCCTGTAGTCGCCCCACACAAAACAAGACATCTTGAAAATTGAATCACCCCAGATGGCACTCACTAAACAAATTAAAGCATGACTGATCTCGATTACTGGGACCGTCTTAAAGCCTTGAAGCTCTACTCTCTCCAGCGCCGCCGCAAGCGGTACACCATCTGTACTATGTGGAGAATATACCGCCAGCATTGCCCAAACGACCTGAACATTAGTTTCAAGGTTCATCCAAGGCTGGGGCCACGGGCCATACGTCCCCTGCCAAATTCAGGATCAAAACATATAGGTACACTGCGACACAATTTCTTTTCCTCAACAGGAAATATATATACAAAAATGGGACAAGAACGCAAAACATCCAGACAAATGATACAGAGAAAACAAGGACGGGTCATTCGGAGTTTTCTTTCCTCAGTCGAGTTCCAGATTATCCTTGCAATTTCGGCTGGTTATACCCGAGATTGCCCCAATCTGGCCAGACCTAAGGAAAAACTAATCTAAGGGCATTAGATTCCTTGGAAGAGAGCAGCGAATGTATATGAAAACAAGGACGGGAAAAAAACGGAGAATGTTACACAACTACAAATGCAAATAACAGGACATAACAATAGGTGTCTTTTGACTAAGGACGAATTAAATTAAGCTGGCGTGTGTGGAGGAAAGCCTTACGGCAGGGACATAAGATTAGACAGGCGCAAGGGGGAATATAGATGTTACACGGATGGTAGTCGAACCAAGAAAGAAAGGTCATGTAGGGAGAGAAGAGAGAGAGGTAGAGGCACAGGGATAAAACAATTAAGGAGAGTCGAGAAGAAATGAAAGGGACACTTACATATATATATACTTACATATATATATAGACAGACAGATAGTAGGACAGACAAATAGATAGCCAGACAGACATATAGATAGTCAGACAGACAGATAGATAGTCAGACAGACAGATAGATAGACAGACAGAAAAACAAACATAAGATGAATGGAGGCATAACGTCGCCATCACTAGTGATCACTCCAAACACCATGACACTGACTAGGTGTTTAACCTTTATCACTCTCGCTACATGCCCCCAGATTGGTCTGTCCTCAGATTGACACCCAAACACTCTGAAATGTTCGTATTAGAGGTTCTGGCGCGAATACCTAGAAGTACAGCATGTCGTTTCCAAATATCTGGGAGAGTGAATTGCGTCATGTGCTGTTCTTCTCATATACGATGCCCAATTGACCCTACTATACTGTGTAGTCGACAAAATCACAGACAAGCAATGCGCGAAATTAAAAATATAAAATAACAGCAATTTACCCATCGGACAGTGTATATTTGTGTGTGTGTGTTTACACGTGTGTGTGTGTTTACATGTGTGTGTGTGCGTGTGTGTATCTGTTTGTATGGATGGATGTATACTTATAGAGATAGATACATAAATACGAAGGGAATGTTCTTTATGTTGCCAGTCTCATTTCACTGCTTTTTTCGTTGTTCGAAAAAAGTTCGTTTTCTATGTTTTTGTTTTTTATGTTCTCGTTTCTCATTTTGTCTATATTTTCTTATGTCCTGTACCCATCTATGCATGCATATATACATATATATGTAGGTGTGTACATATATGTATGTATATACGCATATATTTATATATTATTCAGATTATATATATATATATATATATATATATATATATATATATATATATATATATATATATATAAGAATTTAAGGATTGGAGAAAACGCATGTTATAATTTATTCCTACATATGTATTTTTTATCTTTATTTTTATTTTTTTTAAAATATAAGTAAACGTTTAGATGTTTATG
>NC_142929.1:42629490-42649490 GCF_046866305.1 Octopus bimaculoides | reverse complement strand
AAAGTGCTCACTACCTGCTAGTGAAGTATCTGTCTGTCTGCCTGTCTGCCTGTTGCTGGCCTGTCGATTCTTTGGCTACTGACAGCTAATACCATGACTGGCCGGAGCGAGCTATATGTCTGTCTGTCTCTCTCTCTCTCTCTCTCTCTATCTATCTATCTATTACTCGAAAGTTCGCGCGTCCGCGCTAGCTAGTCGTGAGTAGAAAACACAAATTTAATATAAAAACATATTTCCTGAAATTGCAAATTATTTAAAATATAAAAATTTTATTTTTCAACAGAGAGAATTTATCAAAATAGAAAACAAATGAAGTTTGAAGTTTAAAAATAATAGGATCGACCACTCACGACTAGCTAGCGCGGCCGCGCGAACTTTCGAGTAATAGATAGATAGATAGAGAGAGAGAGAGAGAGACAGACAGACAGACAGACAGACAGACAGACAGACAGACAGACATATAGCTCGCTCCGGCCAGTCATGGTATTAGCTGTCAGTAGCCAAAGAATCGACAGGCCAGCAACAGGCATGCAGGCAGACAGACAGATACTTCACTAGCAGTGAGCACTTTCACTTCTGACAGCTAATAGCATGATAGTGCCCAATATAATTGTATATGCTACATCATATTTTTTTTTACCGCTTTTCTTAACTGAATCATTTCAGGCATGTAAGAACACACCAGCCGTTATAACTCTTCAGTTATCTTTTGATATTTATGTCGATTATGGAATATGAAATCATTTCGTTGCACTTCTGCGACCGGTTCAGTGATACAATTATACTATACTTCCTTCGGTTAAGTACCTTGTAATTTTATAACAACCTTCCCTCTTACTTTAACAATAAATCTACAATATGCTCATCACAATCAAAGCAATAAAGATTTCAGGTTAATTAAATTTACTTCATCACTAAGTTATTGCTTAATTACCTACATAATAGTCATTTCACTTTGATGTTCAAAAGCTGTACTGTACTTGAAACATTGCCGTGAAGTGTTAGAAACTCGCTTTTCTTGCATACTACCAGTGCTAATCATAACACATCAACCTTAACCTTCCCACCCTCTAGATTTACATGTAAACGTGTCTAATTGATATTGAAACACCTCATTATTATTATTATTTACTAACATTTCATTGCTCATTACAAATACTTATTAAAAAAAAGTGCTATTTATTTCTCTTAAACTGACATTCACGTGCATATGTATATATATATATATATATATATATATATATGTGTGTGTATATATATATATATAGCTGAGAAAGTTGGTATGTGAAAGCACGTGGTTGGATGTATAAAAGATAATAAGAGTGAAAAAACTACAGAAGGCTTGTGTTACTTGGTTAAAGTATATATTTAAATTATGTCAGAAAAATGTTAGAAAAATGTTAGAAAAATGTTAGAAAAAGATTTTCTAACATTTTTCTAACATTTTTCTGACATAATTTAAATATATACTTTAACCAAGTAACACAGGCCTTCTGTAGTTTTTTCACTCTTATTATCTTATATATATATATATATATATATATATATATATATATATATATATATATATATATATCGCTTAAGTATTGCGAGTCCAATAACACGATGTAGAACTCAATATTCGTATGTTTCAGAAACGAAGTGTTGGCTGAGTATTCCTTTAATCATTTATTCCTTTGTCATCTCTCTTTCCTCTGTGTGTGTGTGTGTGTGTGTGTGTGTGTGTGTGTGTGTGTGTGTGTGTGTGTGTGTGTGTGTGTGTGTGCGTGTGTGTGTAGGAAGTTAATCATAGATTGACCAATGGTTTTGCATCCATAAACCACAGCCTTACAAACGGCTCGTCGGACTCTAATGCCGTCAATAACGCTAAGTGCTGTATGGATGCGAAAGCATTGGTCACTCTATGACCGGCCATATAATTAACTTCCTATAAATACATTGCTGCTCTGACGCTTTTAGAGTGTGTTTCTTTTTCGGATATATGATCTACTGACGATAGAGAGAGAGAGAGAGAGAGAGAGAGAGAGAGAGAAGGTGGACAGGCAGATAGACAGAGCGGTTAGCCGTCATTTGCAACTGTTTATGACATGATAATCTGCACCGCGCTTTCGCTAATTGCTTTAGGAACTTATGTAGTAAGAACCTATGGACTTTTGCAGGGCCACTGCTTTGGACTGGAACTTTTTTTTTTATCAGCCCCTAAGGATGAAAAGTAAAGTTTGTCTCGGGGGGACTTGAACTCAGATAGCAGAGAGTTGGAGTAAATACTGCGAGGTATTCTATCCAATGCATTAACGATTCGTTAACCGGTTTTCATGACATGTAAATAACCGAAATCACCGCTTCTTTCAGTTTCCGTCTACCAAATCCACTCACAAGGTTTGGTCGGCCCGAGGCTATAGTAGAAAACACTTGCCCAAGTTGCCACGCAGTGGGACTTAACTCAGAACCATGTGGTTGATAAGCAAGCTACTTACCACACAGCCACTGCTATGTGTAAATATTTATATATGTGTGTGTATACATACATATACTCTTATATCGTGCCACTCCGTCGGTTACAGTTGATCAGATCAATGGAACAGCCTGCTCGTGAAATTAACGTGCAAGTGGCTGAGCACTCCATAGACACGTGTACCCATAACATAGTTCTCGGGGGAGATTCAGCGTGACACAGAGTGTGACAAGGCTGGCCCTTTGAATTACAGGCACAACAGAAACAGGAAGAAAGAGTGAGAGAAAGTTGTGGTAAAAAAAAGTACAGCAGGGTTCGCCACCGTCCCCTGCCGGAGCCTTGTGGGTCTTTAGGTGTCTTCGCTCAATAAACACTCACAACACCCGGTCTGGGGATCGAAACCGCAATCCTACAATCGTGAGTCCGCTGCCCTAACCACTGGACCATTGCGTCTCCACACGCTTATAGAGCTACACGTATATACATATATATAAATACACATGTATGTGTATGTGTGTGTGTGTGTGCGTGTGGGTGTCTGTATGAATGTGTCTGTGTATTAGTGTGTCTGTGTGCGTGTCTGCATGTGTGTGTGTGTGTGTGTGTGTGTGCAAGTGTGTGTATGCGCGCGCGCGTGTAAAGGTCAATATATTCATCTCACCTGATCAAATCCGTTTTCTACTATTCATTGAAACCCTTGTGGGTGGTTGTTACAATTAACCCGAACAAAATGTTTATGCATATATATATATACATATATATATATATATATATATATATAGAGAGAGAGAGAGAGAGAGAGAGAGTGAGAGAGAAAGAGTGAGAGAGAGTGAGAGAGAGGGGGGATGTGGGAGTGTGTGCATGTGTGTGCGTGTGTGTGTATGTATATGTGTGTATGTCTGTATTAGGCTGGGTAACATTTTGATAGTACTTGTATGAGTTTGTGTGAGAATATGCACAGGAGTGTAGGTGTACGTATGGGTGCGTGAAAGTGTGTATGCTTCTGTGTGTGTGTATGTGTGTGTGTTTGTGTGTGTGTGTGTGTTTGAGTGTGTGTGTGAGTGTTGCAAAAGAGCGTTAAATTGCATCATGCTTAAATATTTTGATATGTACAGTATGTGTGTGCGTATGTGTGTGTATGCGTATGTGTACGTATATATGTATATTATTCCTATTATATAAACATATATGTATGTGTGTATATATATAATCGTGTATAAACATATTTGTGTCTGTGTCTATATATATATATATATATATATATATATATATATATATATATATATACACTGGCCGCCAACACTTTTTTCTGAAAATTAGGGGTAGCTTATCCTGTTCAGGCTATATTATTAGCATTATCCTGCGTTTGAGAATTTAAAATTCATTTCTTTAACTTTCTAAGACATCTCAACGGTTCTAAAAGCAAACTTCGTTTGTTTGTTTGTTTACGTTTATCCTAATTTGAATTTATACATACATACATACATACATACATACATACATGCATACATACCTTGGTGTATGACTGAACCCAAACGTGCTTTAGTTCTTAGATGTTGGAATATTGTAATGATTACTTTTGTACAAAATTTTGCTCACTTCTGTGTACGTTTATCTATGCATGTCTATGGATATGTATGCGTGTCATTTTTAGGTATGCATGTACGTATGTATGTATGTATGTATGTATGTATTTATGTATGTATGTGTGTATGTATGTAGATAGGTGTGTATATATGCGTTTATGTAAGTGTACACGTGAGAATATAAGGATTTATGTATAAGTATGCGTGCTTAACGGACATGTGCCTCCCTTTGTGAAATCGGGTCACAACAAACTATAGTTTAACATACTTGCGGTGGGATAAATATGTTTATTCGAATTCATCTACATGTATATGTGTGCCCCCTTTTTCTTTTTGTGCCCATTCAAGAATGTCTATCTGAATATATTTATGCGAGACTTTGTCAATATATACAAGTATTTATCACTAAAACCGCATCACATGAATACACACACATACACATGCACACTCTTACACACGTTTTCTTTATATAGTTTTATCTTCAATCGGTCGAGCATAGATAGCTATTGCGCATATTCTATCGTTTATTTTTTGCTTGTTTCAGCCATTGGGCTTTGGCTAAACTGGGACACGGCTTTGAGACGTTTTGTGGAACAAATCAACCCCTATACTTATTTTTATGTCTTATTTTTAAGAAAGCAAAAATAAGACTTCCTTTTGAAGTTTTATTCTATCGTTTGTTTGTTTTTTTGTTTTTTGTCGAACCGCTAAGTTACTTGGACATGTAAACTGTTAATAAGCTGTGGCGGGGGACAAATACAATACATTAAACAGACCCACACACACACACACACGTATGCAGACGCATAGTTACACATGTACAAACACACAAACACGTGTGCGCGCACATATACATATATATGGTGCATGTTTGTGTGTGTGTATATATATTCCAGCTGATCCGATCAACGGAACAGCCTGATCGTGAAATTAGCGTGCAAGTGGTTGAACACTCCACAGACACACGTACCCTTAACGTAGTTCTCGGGGGAGATTCACACGAAGGGCTTCCACGTAGTTTCCAGAAGGCATCGGTTGGTTTGGAGCTATATTAGTAGACACTTGCCAAAGGTGCCTTGCTGAGGGACTGAACTCGAAACCACATAGTTGCAAAGTGAGCTTCTTAGCCACACAGCCGAACTTGTTCCTATGTTTGCATAAATTTGTCTGAGTGGAAGGGGAATAGAAATGGACAGAAACTAAAATTTTGCTACATATACTGAGGTCAACTTCAATAAATACATCTCTGATCGAAGGTGTCACGTCCGTTACAAACCTGTCATTTTTGGAATATCTAGAATACACTATCGAATGTTTGTTGGCACTCCGTCGCTTACGACGTCGAGGGTTCCAGTTGATCCGATCAACGGAACAGCCTGCTCGTGAAATTAACGTGCAAGTGGCTGAGCACTCCACAGACACGTGTACCCTTAACGTAGTTCTCGGGGGATATTCAACGTGACACAGTGTGACAAGGCTGACCCTTTGAATTACAGGCACAACAGAAACAGGAAGTAAGAGTGAGAGAAAGTTGTGGTGAAAGAGTACAGCAGGGTTCACCACCATCCCCTGCCGGAGCCTCGTGGAGCTTTAGGTGTTTTCGCTCAATAAACACTCACAACACCCGGTCTGGGAATCGAAACTGCGATCCTGTGACCGCGAGTCCGCTGCCTTAACCAATGGGCCATTGCGCCTCCACACTATCGAATGTACCCTACCTTGTTCTCATGATGATATGGCGTGAGATCAAGTCTGCCGATATAATTAGAGGGCACTATTTCCAACAGATCGAGTAACCACGTGAAATAGTACTACGCAACCTGTGTACCATCAAGGATCCCTTTTATGTAAATGGATTTTTTCCACGGGTCCCCAGAGTTTGGGTGGTCTAACTACTCATTAAATTTTGTAGTCAGCTTTTGAGGATATCTGGAGGTCTGTTGATCCTAAGGTGGGAGCCCCTGACATAGAGGTGCTGCCTGGTGTCTCGAAGTAATGTAGTTAATACGGATCGCGAAAAGCTAGAAATTAGTGAATTTCAGAAATTCACAGAAACATGCCAGTTGTATATGTGTGTGTGTGTTCTTTGGGTCTGTGTTTGTTACCCCTTCACTGCTTGATAACCGTTATTGATGTTACAGTTTTATATTTAAGAGATGAGGAATTATGTACATTATTTACATTTGACAGGTATTTGCTCTCATCTTGTTTGTTGTTAACACAACATTTCGGCTGATATACCCTCCAGCTTTCATTTGGTGATGGGAAAATTTCGAACCTGGGTTCTCATCCCCAAGGTATTTTTCGATGTTGTTGTTGTTGTTGTTGTTGTTGTTGTTATTATTATTATTATTATTATTATTATTATTATTATTGTTATTATTATTATTCAGTAGTTTTATTTTTATAACGTGCTTTCACTTCACTACCGAACGCAGCTCTGTGCGCCTTGGGTATGTGCTGTGGTTTGCTGTGATGCTCTTATGGTTACTGTATTGAAAGTGTTTTGCGTAAGGTGTATGCAGTGCCCAGTAGTGCAATTTTCTGTATGTTATATATATTTGTAAGTCCTGGTGATTTTGTTATATATTTGTCTGAATATTTTTTTATTATACCTAAGGCGCCTACTATGATAGGAATTGTTTCTGTTTTTAGATTCCACATTCGAGTTACCTTATTATTATTATTATTATTATTATTATTATTATTATTATTATTATTATTATTATTATTATTATTATTATTCGATTCATTTACTTATATCTTCCTCAGAAATCATTTACATTGCCATGACGCACATATACACAGGCACACATGCAGGTAATATACACCCGTATATATACATATACATATGCGTGTGTGTGTGTGTGTATGTGTGTGTATGTGGTTCTTAAGGGAGATAACATACTATAAAAACAGCATCTATTTATTTATATCCTTTATGTAATAATTATTTCAAATTTTGGCACAGGCCAAAAGGTTTGAGGGAAAGGGAAAATCAATTACAACGCCATCAGTACGTGACTGGTACTTATTTTAACGACACCGGAAAGATGAAAGTCAAAGTCGACCTCGGCGGAATATCCTTTATGCAATAACGAGAATGAATTGCGAATCATTGAGTATTCCAGGCGTTAACTTTATTCTATTTTATTCTATTGTAGAAAACCAGTAGGCCTTTCTCTGGCGTAATTCTCATGATTAATTCACTGCCATAACGCTTGATATTTTCAAAGTGCCGATTTTCAAATAATATGTGAATAAATTTTTGCTAAACGTTTATGAATCATACAAACACGAATGCAATTTTCCATTCAATTAATATATCTTACGTAAAAGCTCACGTATGTTGTTCAGCAACTTGAAGATTCGAGGTTACTGAGAAAACATTTTTGTAAAAAAAAAAAAAAAAAAGGAAGGTTTGTGACCGAAATAATATAACAAATATAGACGAAAGTATTTCATATCAGAATCAGTTCCACAAATTTTAACCCAAACATCATAGACATACATACATACATACATACATACATACATACATACATACATACATACAGACAGACAGACAGACAGACAGACAGACAGACAGACAGACAGACAGACAGACAGAGAGCTAGATAGATAGATAGACAGACAGACAGACAGAGAGCTAGATAGATAGATAGATAGATAGATAGATAGATAGATAGATAGATAGATAGATAGAGAAAGGGGGAGAAGTAAATAGTGAGGTAGATAGTAAAGGTAATGAGGTAGAGAGACATTGCAATTTATTAACTGAAACTGATTGCCATAAACACTTTTCCGTCTCGTCATACATTGGAAGAGAAATATGCTCACACACATAAACACCGAGAGAGATAAATAAAAAGAGAGAGAGGGAGAGAGGAAGAGAGAGAGAGAGAGAGAGAGAGAGAGAGAGAGAGAGAGAGAGAGAGAGAGAGAGAGAGAGACTGAGAGAAAAAAAAACAGAAAGAGAGAAGACGATAAAGATAAAATTATCCCGGTGCCAAAAGGTCCTCCGGGACAAAGTGTCTGATGACAAATTAAGTCGGTGTCGAATCGGTGTCATCAAATAGGCAGGGTCAAAACAGCTCAGCCAAAATCTCATACCTTTGCTTTATGACTTGTCCCGAGGAGGAAGGCTAAAAAGTACTCATGGCATTGTTTCTGGGACCTTTTGAGACTGCCGGGAAGGAGAGAGGAAAATGAGGTAAGCTATCGGTATAAGAGAGACTTAGTTCGAATACTTGCAACAGAGTGAAGTCTAGAGAAATCCCCAGAGTGGGGGTGCTAAACTAGACGGGAGATTAAATCTACAACTTTTCAACAGGGATTCACACTCTCTCCTACTCTCAACGAAGTTGCATCTCAGTATGATCGAACCCGGCACCGAAACTAACTGTAAGCGAACTTTTAAGCCTCGTTATATCATTCTTATTCAGGCGTGGCTGAGTGGTAAGATGCTTGCTTCCCAACCACATGGTTCTGAGTTTAGTCTCACTACGTGGCACCTTGGGCAAGTGTCTTCTACTCTACCCTTAGGCCGACCAAAGCTTTGTGAGTGGATTTTTTAGACAAAAACATTAAGGTCGTCGTTTCTGTGGAAGAGCATAGGTTCGAAACGTTAAAGACTTTTGCACTTCCCGAGCTTTAACCAATACATCTCTTTGTTGTCTACACCACCTGTCTTTGTCTTGTATTGTTTTGTGAATTTTCCCTATATATACATATACATATATATATATATATATATATATATATATATATATATATATATATATATATATATATATATATATATATATATATATATATATGCATACATATGTATACGTACATATATATATATATATATATATATATATATATATATATATATATATATATATATATATATATATATACATATATATTTATACATACATATGCATTTATACATACATATATACATATATATATACACATATGTATACATTCATACATATATATATGCATATATATATATATACATATGTACATATACATACATATATATATATATATATATATATATATACATACACATGTATATTTATACATATATATACATATACATGCATATATATATATACATACATATATATGTATGTACATACATATGTATATATACATAGATATGTATATATACTTATATATATATATATATAATTATTAAATAGTGCAATACAGTAGTATTGTTTCCCAGCAAAACAAAGCACCATCAGGTTAAAGTATTTTGTCTCCGTGAATCTAGCCGATGAGAACTAATCAAATTTATGTTAACAAGCGTAATTTGGAAAGTTCGAAACCTACGTCCTAGATTATCCATATCTGGGTTGTACATTTATTTAATGTTCTTCTTACAGGTAAGATGAAATTTGAAGCGTCATATATTATCGACTACTATTTCCAGTAAATATTGGTGCATTGTTGCACCACTATCTTATATATATCTATATATATATAAAAATGAGAATGTGTGTGTGTCTGTCTGTCTGTCTGCGTGCGTGTGTGTGTGTGTGTGTGTGTGTGTGTGTGTGTGTGTGTGTGTGTGTGTGTGTAAATCCCTAAAACTCGAGAATTACGCAACCAATTTCATTCAAATTTTACAGATGCCTTACTTAGAGTTCCAGTTGTGTTTTAGTCAAAAAAAATGTTTAACTTCTTGCAGAGTTCGAGCCCACGGCAACATAATATCTCCTCCACTATTTAAGTATTACGTGTCAAAAGTGAAACAAAAACACTCATGTCAAATACTTTCACTTTAAAAATGAAACTATTCCACTAACTGAAACAATCACATTTCGATACTGTAATGACAGATACTTTCAGGGAGAAAGAGAGAAAGAGAGAAAGAGAGAAAGAGAGAAAGAGAGAGAGATGTATATGTATATATATAGATGTATATGTACACGTTATTCCACTAACTGAAACAATCACATTTCGATACTGTAATGACAGATACTTTCAGAGAGAGAGAAAGAGAGAGAGAGAGAGATGTATATGTATACATATAGATGTATATGTACACGTATACGTATAGATATATATAGATATAGATCTATATGCATACATGTATATGTATACATATGTGTAGATGTATATATATAGATGTACATGTAATATGTACACATATATACATATATATACATGCATGCAGATATCTATACATATATACACCCATCACACACATACACATGCACACAAACACACACATTAGTCATTTGTTTTCTTATCCAAAACTACGTCAAAAGTACTGAACGGATCTTTATGAAATTTGGAAATTATATTCTATGCATAACGGTCATAACTCCCATGAAAATTCATATATTTTTGATGTTGATGAAATTTTAACCCGAACATAACAGATGAGCATTATTTGTAATTCAACGGTACAACAGTGTAAGACTACCCTTTCAGATATACTTACATTGTGATTTCTGTAATGTGGTGCATAAATTGTCAAGTAAATGAGACGCATCTTTGCCTCCACTGATTCACTTGCAAAGTGTTGAGTAAAATTATTTCGTTGCAGACCTTCTTTGAGTCTTTTTATTATCACTGCGACACACATAGTCCCCAGTTGGTAACAATGATTTCAAGGCCTTCCCAGATGAGAGACTGGTTGTTCTAAGACATTTATCGATTGTAAATTTTGTCTGCAATTTGGAAATTATAGTCTATGCATAACGGCCATAACTCCCATGAAAATTCATATATTTTTGATGTTGATGAAATTTTAACCCGAACATAACAGATGAGCATTATTTGTAATTCAATGGTACAACAGTGTAAGACTACCCTTTCAGATATACTTACATTGTGATTTCTGCAATGTGCTGCATAAATTGTCAAGTAAATGAGACGCATCTTTGCCTCCACTGATTCACTTGCAAAGTGTTGAGTAAAATTATTTCGTTGCAGACATTCTTTGAGTCTTTTTATTATCACTGCGACACATAGTCCCCAGTTGGTAACATTGATTTCAAGGCCTTCCCAGATGAGAGACTGGCATTCCACTTAATGTCTATGTTCCATACTGGCATGGATTGGAGAGTTATTAATGTAGAAATATGGTATCATAGCTACTAACAGTTGAGGGTTGCGTAGTATAGACGGCGTTTTTAGATTTCATTATTCTCTTTAACCCGGGCATTTCTGCTAGTATATATATATATATATATATATATATACACATACATACAGATATAATCATAAACAGGGAAAATTTTGGTCATTTCTCTGCAGACTGAAAAAAAAGCGATGAACAAACTTAATCGATTTTCGAACCTGATTGGGTTCTTATCAGATGCCCCCATACCATTGTGACAATCTCTAAGGAAATAAGCAGCCAAACTGTATATATATTCAACAAATGCAGCAGTTACTCTATGAAGGAGTTCCTAATTTGCATACCGAAAGTTTTTAACACTCAATAAATACCAGCGGCGTGTCAACGGGAATCTTAGTCCACACAGCATCAAGGTATGATATAATATATACGTTACATACGGTGTACATATTTATACATATATAGATTTATATACACATATATATACACATTATACATACACATTATATATACACATTATATATATTTATATATCGCAAATTTAGATTAGTGACTCAAACTTCATAAGTGCAGTTCATAAAGTCTTAGCTCTTATCTAACTTTACAGCCAAATATAAAAGATAGTTTCACTTCTTATATCTGAAATTCTATTTCCCTTATTTGTTCAAACAAATGCCCTTGTATGCCTATTTACCGAACGCCCGTGTATGCGTGTCAAATAAAAATGGGTCTTTTAGATGTTACTAGTTTGAAAGTAACAACAAAGAAATGGTTGGTGTAAGACAACGACGGAAGGAAGTAGACCATAAACAAGGACCCTGACTCTTAACTGTTCTCCATTTCTCATCACCTCTTTGCTGATTCATTGGACACAGATCTTCGATGAGAGATGCCAGAAATGCTCAATGAGTGTGTGCATGCGCGCATATGTGCGTGTTATTTCTTTACTACCCACAAGGGGCTGCACATAGAGGGGACAAACAAGGACAGACAAACGGATTAAGTCGATCATATCGACCCCAGTGCGTAACTGGTACTTATTTAATCGACCCCGAAAGGATGAAAGGCAAAGTCGACCTCGGCGGAATTTGAACTCAGAACGTAACGGCAGACGAAATACCGCTGAGCATTTCGCCCAGCGTGCTTACCTTTCTGCCAGCTGCCGCGTGCGTGTATGTGTATGTATTTGTGTGTGTGTGTATTTGAGTGCTCGCGTATTATTGAACAGTTGGTTACGCTCTAATTTTGACATTATAAAGAGTTTTACTTAATTCCTTATTAAACCATTGTGTTGTGCTTACAGTTATTAATATTCTAGCTATTAAAGCGGCGGGCTGGCAGAATCGTAAGCACGCCAGGTAAAATGCTTCGAGGCATTTCGTTCATCTTTACGTTCTGTGTTCATATGCAACCGAGGCAAACTTTGCCTTTCATCCTTTTGAGATCGATAAAATAAGCACTGGGGTCGTTGTAATCGGCTTACCCTTCCCCCGAAATTGCTGGCCTTGGACCAAAATTTGAAATCCGTATTCTAGCTATTATCTAGCGGGTGAAATTGTTCTAACGGTGGCTAATCAGTTGTTATCGCCGTTGTGAGTTCTATGAAACAGATTTAGCGCAACAAATATACGAAAGCTTCCTTGAATTTCGACCTGATTCAGAAAAATGCGTTGGTTTCGAAATGTTTATTTGATATTTCATAGATATATGTTTTAATGTGTGGGTGCATGTCCATGTGCGCGTATGCGTATATATGCATATGAGTATATGTATGCATGCATATATAATTCTGCGTATATATTTGTAAATGAGATGCACATATGTGCGTCTGGATAGCGCATGCAAAAAGAACGCGCGCATACACATTCATTGTTTTTAAAATTATTAATTGAGTGTTACTTAAAAGAATTACATCATAACATTCCTTAAACAGCAACGCAATTTCATTCACCACGTGGAAAATTCTTTTATTGAATCTTTTCACTATGTATGTGTGTGCATATGTGTGGGGGTGTATGTATGCACGTATGTACATATTTATGTACGTATGTATGTATATACATACATGTGTGCATGCTTGTATATATATATATATATATATATATATATATATATATATATATATATGGCAATATATTACACTTTATATATATATATATATATATATATATATACACACAGACATGACAGAAGTAAATATACACCCCATAAAACATCGTTTTATGTTTATTCTCACTTGTAAAGGTTTATGGTTTTTTTATTAATTGACATTTTTATGTTTCAGGTTCTATTAATTAGCCTTGGAACTGTCTGAATTTCAAAGAGGCCATATTGTGGGTCATTCTGAAGGTGGAAAAGCGTAAAATCGCAGAAAACCTCGGGATCCCGCTTTCTACAGTTAATAGAGTGATTGTGCAATTCACCAGAGTGGGGAAGGAGTTCACATCATCTCACCTAGATCAGCCATGACCCTTCTCTTTGCTAAGAGAAGTGTGGATGATAATCCTCGTTGCATGGCCTCTGACATAGCAGATCAAGTTGATATCAGTCCCAGAACAGCAGTCAGGCATCTCCACAAACTTGATTACTATCGCAGAGCAGCAAGAAGGAAGCCACTTCTTCGACCAGCCAACATCAAGCGGAGAAAAGATTGGGCCAGTGAGATGTAGGAGAGGCCACTAGCATTTTGGGACACTGTCATATTCTCTGATGAGTCCAGATTTGTTGTATTTCCTGACGGTGGTCGTGTGTGGGTTTGGAGACCCTGTAATCAACAATGAAACACGGCAGCTATTCAGTGATGGTCTGCGGAGCAATTTGGAGCAATGGTTGATCAGAGCTGGTGGCGTGTGCGGGAAACATAAACTCAGATAAATGTGTCCGTGTTGCAGAAAGGACTCCTTCCAATCTTTTTCAATAGGGAAATGATTAAAGAGGACTCTTTATTTATGGAAGATGGGGCTCCTTGTCACACGGCTAAAATGACCCAAGATTTGTTGGATGAGAATGACATTAAAAAGCCAGTCACCAGATAGGAACCCTATTGAACACTTCTGGGACATAATGGACAGGACACTTCATAAAAGGAACAAGAAAGCATCTTCAAAGTCAGATCTTTTGAGATTATTGCATGAAACTCGGCAAGAAATTCCGCAAGAAAATATTCGTCATTTGATGAATAACATGTCAGGGTCCTTGCATCTGAAAATGCATAGGGCATGTCTACTAATTATCAAATATTCACATTATAACAATTAATAAATAGTTTGTATAATTTAAGATTTAAAGAAATTTTAATGATTATAAGCGTACCTATTTACTTGTCATGTCCATGTGTGTGTGTGTGTGTGTGTGTGTGTGTGTGTGTGTGCGTGCGTGCGTGCGTGCGTGTGTGTGTGTGTGTGTACACCTACATACATGCATACATAAGTAAACACATACGTACATAAATGCATATACACGTTTTACAAGAAGGATATATATTACTTTTACAAAGGAATGGTTGACAGTGGCTTCATCAAAGTGTTTGTTGCAAGTAACTAAATCTAAACTTTGAAGTTACTGCCAACTTTTCCTTTGTAAAAATAAATAAACTGCGTTTAGTACTTAAAGATACTGAGTGATCAATTAATTAATATTTGTTTTATACATATTTATCCATAAAAACAAACATTATTATATGTATGAATGTGTATGTGTGTCTCTGTGTGTCTGTGCATACGTGTGTGCCTCTCTTTTTCTGTGTGTGTGTGGTGCGTGTGTGTGGTGCGTGTGTGTGGTGCGTGTGTGTGGTGCGTGTGTATGAGTGTCTGCTGGTTTAAACCTAGTGTCATTATTATGCTGTATTCTGTCATGTCCCATTAACTCCCGACTCGACAGAAAGAGTCCGATAAAACAGCTTGTTTCGCAATGAATAAAATATACACTAGACTGAAACACTTACGGATACGGATATGACCGACTATATCCTTCAAATTGGTGTCCCAACATAGCTGCAATACAATGACTGAAACCAGTAAAAAAAAATGTGATACAAGAAAATGACATATAAAATACATATGGCACATAATGGCTAGAGAATTAATAAATAAGGTATCAAAAAACTCATTAAACTGAACATAATATACATTACAGACAATCACAAACTAGCGACAATAATACATTACATAAAGAAGAAAATTTTTAAAAAACTTTGTCAACATCAAACGACTGGCCTGCAAGCCGCTGAATAGATTTTATATGACATGTTATTCACAGTTCAGCATGCAAACATTGAAACTAGTAAACTCCATATTTATAATTGTTGCGTGCGCGCGCACGTGTGTACGAGGTATGTGCATGTGTGTTTACATATATATATATATATATATATATATATATATATATATATATATATATATATATATATATATATATATATATATATATATATGTACTTATAGATACATGTATGAATGTATATTAATATATGTATGTATGAATATGTATATATGGCGAGAGAGATGTAAGGTAAGCTTTCAGCGTGTATTTTTATTAAACACATACCTTAATCTTGATATGTAATGTAGGCCACTGGTTCTTCTTCTTTGTGTGACCAGAAACAAGAGATCAGCGTAGCTAGTTTTAGCGCTTACTACCACTTTATCAGGGACCGACTATACATCTCCTTTCACAAAGAAAATTTAATGTACGCAAAGCTAATAAACAGGAGGAATTGGCAATGTTGATAGATCGACGGACAAAATGCTTTGCGTGTGACTTAAAGGCGATGTGGCTGCTGTTTCAAGCAAATCAAGTGAGCGTGTAAAGGCATCGTCATAGATTCAGAAAAACTTTGTTGTTATTGTTGTTGTTTAACCCCAGGTCAGCTTTGACTGAGCAGATCTATGGCCAAAGTCTTTGCAGCCGTAACCATTCCAGCTTCTTTAATTTTCAGATACCGTGTATCTTTGACTACACCATCCAAAATGCTCTCCCTTTTCTTTTTAAGGCAACAAAATGTGATTTGAAGGCAACTTTACTGTTTTTTTCTCGTATGTTGAACGACCGTGTAGTCACTCCAAAGTAGGCTCGAAAACCACTTAGCTGCTTGAAGTAGTTAAAACAATATTTATATCTTCTATATTATCGCTTATGTACGCAACTGAATATCAATCCTATCCTTCAAATCCAATGTATTACAATATTGTCTCCCTTTATTGTTTGAGCTGTCCCTTAGATGTGGAGAAACCAAGTTTTGGGGCGTATTGTTAATGCTATATATTTAAGGCGGTGAGCTAGCAGGATCGTCTTTACGCTCTGATTTCGCTCGTCTTTACGTTCTGATTTCAAATTCCGCCGAGGTCCACATTGCATTTCATCTTTTCGAGGTCGATGAAATAAGTACCAGCCAAGTACTGGGGTCAATGTAATCGACTAGCCCCCTTTCCCAATATTTCAGGCCTTGCGCCAGTTTTGGAAGGGATTATTAAAGCTATATTGCGAGTAAAACGATGAGCTGGCAGAATCGTTAAAGCGTCGGGAAAATGCTTTGCGTTATTTGTTAGGGCCCTTTACCTTCTGAGTTCGAATCCCACTACCATCAAAATTTCATTCTTTATCCTTTGGGGGTCGAAAAAACAATTAGCAGTCAGGTACTGAGATCGATGATATCGACTAAACCGCTCCCCTATAAATTGCTGGTGCTGTGTCAATATCAAAAACCATTATTAACGTTATGATTCCACCGAACCCGACATTGCCTTTCATCCTTTCGGGATCGTTAAAATAAAATCAAGTTTTGGAGCTCAACGTAATCAACTTAACCCAATCCCTGAAAACTGCTGGCCTTGCTCCAAAACTTAAAACCATTGTTAATGTTATGAATAAGACGGCGAACTGGCAGAACCGTTAGGCGTCGGAAAATGCTTTGCGGTACATGTTTCAGCTCTTCATATCCCAAGTACAAATCCTGTCAGGGTCGATAAAATAAAGTCCCAGTATAAAGACTGGGGTTGACAATATCAACTAACTCCTTCCCTTAAAAAAAAGAAAGCTGCTAGCCGCGTTCCTAAATCAGAAACAATTATGTTATGATTAGAAGCTTTGACCGTATAATATTTTATTATGGTGATTTGGATTTAAGAAAATATTTTGGCTGTCTGCATTAAGCAACTTACGTAAAAACTAGTACGTGGACTCGTCTCTTTTATTTATTTATTTATTTATCTATTTATCTATTTTTGCGGAGCGGGTGTTATTGTTTAAGATGATGGCTAGAAGTATCAAATTGCAACTGTTGACACGAAGCTAAGACAGCACTTCATTGAAAAAGGTTTTGTGACAAATTATTATCAGAGTTTGTGTTTCCCCTCCACTTGATATAATAGCCATCAACATCAACCAACACCAACTACTATTAACAATTACAATAATAACAACTTATGCTGCGACAACAACAACAGTAACAACAACAGTAACAACAACAACAGCACAATAACAACAGCAGAATATAAAACTAACACCTTATAATATAAATCATTCGTTCCACCAGCTTTTCGTATTTCACCTTCCTTTCTTTCACTACTTGTATGTTTGCTTGATATATATATAACCCTGAAATCCGGATACGTTCGTGCTGCTGATCGAGGTGAGAGGGATAACTTCCCTTGGCAAGCAGGACACAGTCGTGTGTCGATAAGCCAGCTGGAGGAGATGTCCTCCTGGGGCTAAAAGCAACAGTAACATCCACCCCTAGGGGTCAGCCACACTTAAGTGGCAATATACTACACTTTATCGTGCAGTTACTGTTAATACTTCATTTAGAGAATTAACATTGCTTGTTTTCACCTTTTCAATATCAGTGAAGAATTTCACTGGAAAAGAAGATATAAGGTTTGCCAGGTTTTTGTCTCTCTCACCAAGGTCATCAGCTGTCGAACGCCGACGAAGGGAAATAACCCTGAAATCCGGATACGTTCGTGCTGCTGATTGAGGTGAGAGGGATAACTTCCCTTGGCAAACAGGACACAGTCGTGTGTCGATAAGCCAGCTGGAGGAGATGTCCTCCTGGGACTAAAAGCAACAGTAACATCCACCCCTAGGGGTCAGCCACACTTAAGTGGCAATATACTACACTTTATCGTGCAGTTACTGTTAATACTTCATTTAGAGAATTAACATTGCTATATATATATATATATATATATATATATATATATGCATGAATATATATATTGTATATTTATATGCATTTATATGTATATATATGTATGTATATACATATATATATACATATGTATATATATATATATATATATATATATATATATATATATATATATATATATATATATATACATATATATATGTATGTATGTATATATATGTATATATATATATATACATATATATACATATATATATATATATACATATATATATATATATATATATATATATATATATATATATATATATATATATATATATATACATATATATACATATAAATATACATGTGTGTGTACAGAGAGAGAGTGATGCGTGCACATACACACACACATAGATACATACATACATACATATATATATATATATACATACATACATACATACGTACATACGTCCGTACATACGTACATACATACATGCATACATACATACATACATATGCATGTATTACATATGGACAGTCAGACAGACAAACAAATAGGCAAATAGACAGACGGACAGACAGACAGACTGATAGATAGACAGACAGATAGATAAATAGATAGATAGATAGATAGATAGATAGATAGATAGATAGATAGATAGATAGATAGATAGATAGATGCTGATGCGTTCAATACTGCGCAGTACAAAGCTAAGATGAGCACTACAAAGGCCCAAGGGCGATAGAAACTGTTCGCCGATGAATGCGCGCCGGTTGCTCACAGCGCTGAAGAAATGCAAAAACTAGTAGATAACTTTGCCAGATATATATACGTGTGTGATTCTCTGTGTGTGTGTGTGTGTGTGTGTGTGTGTGTGTGTGTGTGTGTGTGTGTGTGTGTGATTTAGAAAGAATGAGTGAATATATAAGTGGTTAGAATGGCGAGAAGGTGATAGGAAAATCAAGAAAGCATTAACTGTTACGAATTAATGGAGTATGACATAACTTAAATTTGAGAGTTCAGTAGTGAGAGAATACAGTCATAGATTGAAAGTGAAAGCGAAACAGAGAGAAGGAAAAAGAGGCGGGAGATTGCGGGAGGGATGAGGAGAGAGAGAGAGAGAGAAATAATGAAGCGTTGAAATTCAGCGAAGTCAGAAAAAGGGTGCAGTACAAAACAAACAAGCATTGGAAGGGAGCAGGTGGGAAAAAAAGCTTTGTATTTATATGTGTGTGTGTGTGTGTGTGTGTGTGTGTGTGTGTGTGTGTGTGTGTGTGTGTGTGTGTGTGTGTTTGTGTGTGTGTGGAGGCGCAATGGCCCAGTGGTTAGGGCAACGGACTCGCGGTCATAGGATCGCGGTTTCGATTCCCAGACCAGGCGTTGTGAGTGTTTATTGAGCGAAAGCACCTAAAGCTCCACGAGGCTCCGGCAGGGGATGGTGGCGAACCCTGCTGTACTCTTCCACCACAACTTTCTCTCACTCTTACTTCCTGTTTCTGTTGTGCCTGTAATTCAAAGGGTCAGCCTTGTCACACTGTGTCACGCTGAATATCCTCGAGAACTATGTTAAGGGTACACGTGTCTGTGGAGTGCTCAGCCACTTGCACGTTAATTTCACGAGCAGGCTGTTCCGTTGATCGGATCAACTGGAACCCTCGACGTCGTACCAACATACACATATATATATATATAAATATATATATATAAAAACTTAGATAAACTTGGATATG
>NC_142929.1:42601990-42626990 GCF_046866305.1 Octopus bimaculoides | reverse complement strand
AATGTTATTTCAGTTTTCTGTTGATTGTTTTAGTCTTCAAAGAAGATCCTAACTTCATACAGGTTATTCCCCAGAGATGTTGTCCTTAAATTTGAGTCCTGTTTGCATACCTTGGTCAGAAGAGAAGGCAGTATACGTGACATTTTACAGGGTTTTACAAGACGATACATACAGGGTAATCGGAGGAAGGTGTCCTCAAGCCGGAGAACTGGTCTGAATGCTTGCAGCTGAGAGGATTCCCACTTAAGGAACCCAAAAACCAAGTGGTGACGTAAACGGATTATACTGAAATTTCAGATTTTAAAAAAGACATCTTTCTATAGATGCCGCGCAGTATATTATTTTGCAAATATCGAACCCTTTTCTACATTTCAGTTATATTTATAAAGCTCCTAGTATAGTAGAATTTCTACCAAAAACCTAACAAATGTTTATCAAATACTCACGGACGTTTGTAAACACAAATAAATTCTATTCAAGAAAATCTTTCATTAAATGTCTAACTTCTATATTTACTTCAAACGTCTAAACCGAGGCTCGCTATTGATCTTTTAATGAACGGATGTAAATAATGTGAAGGCACATGGCCTAATGGTAAGGATGTTGCACCCACAGCTGCCAGATCGTGGTTACGATTCCCGGGTCGGGCGGTGCATAGTGTTCTTGAGCAAAACATTTCATTTCACATTGCTCCAGTCCACTCAGCTGTAGATGATTAAACCCAGTGATGGACTGTTTTCCAGTCCAGGAGGAGTGTCGTTATCTCAGTCGCTTATACGCCATGAAAAACGGCAACAGACCCTATAAGTCCTGGGACTCGAAATAGTAATGTAATAATAGTAGAATTACCACCAAGAACCTAAGGTGAGCAAATTCCTAGCGATGCTTTTAAGACAAGTGTGTAAATTTTACTTGAGAAAATATTTTATTACATGTCTAACTTCTACGTTTAGTTTAATTTTCTAAACTAGGGTTCGCTATTAATTTTTTAATGAACGACTGAAAATCTGTATCATTTCCAAAGTCTTGTTTTGCGCTCAATATATAGTTCCTTGAAAATACTCAACATATTTACTGTGTAGGATCGCCAGGTATCTCACACGTTTAAATAGTAATCTTCAAGCTGACGAGACATCTTTTCTGCAGTCACTCGGTTTGCAACAGCGAACGCTCTCTCATAATACACATTACTATCTTAAAATACAAGGAGGAATACATTGGGAAAATGTAGTTCTAAATAAACTGAATGATAAAGTAAATATGAAATTGTTAGAGCTGGGATGTCATTGATCATAGATCTGCCAGATTATTACTGACCAGGCCTCAAATAATAATTTAAAATTTTGACACAAGGCCAGCATTTGAGGGGGGAGATAAGTTGATTACATTGTCCCCAGTGCTCAATTGGCACTTATTTTATTGACCCCGGTTGGATGAAAGATAAGGTCGACCTCGGCCGAATTTGAACTCAGAACGTGAAGACGGACGAAAAGCTGCTAAGCATTTTGCCCGGCGTGCTAACGACTCTGCCAGCTTGCCACCTTCTAGGCCCCAAATAATAACAAGATTTATGATTGAGAGAGAATATAAACTTTCAAATTCTTACCGAGTGATTCATAGTTTGTTGTCACTTCACTTGTTCTGAGTCGTTTTCCTGAATTCTTCTTGAGTCAAAACATCGAAACTCAGGTTATACCTCAAAGCTAAAGGCCACATCATTGCTAGTCAATCTCTCATGACCGGCTAGTGAAAAAATGCTAGTCAATCTCTCACGACCGGCTAGAAACAATCGCCAAATCTCCTTCAAATTACACTCTACTGTTGTTCAAAAGGTTAAAGGATCCATTAGATAAGGTAATTCTACATATAACACCAAAGCTGTTCTCCAAAAACAAGGCATCATCTACAGTAGTGGTTCTCAACCGGAGTCCATTTAGCCCTTGAGGGTTCATATAAGATTTTGTAGTTAAAACTTTATGTGCAATAAACTGGTTATATTTCAACAACACACAAGATATTTAAACATTTTTGTATACAATTCTCAATGACATTTAATCATAAAAAATATGATGGGTTTTAGACATCGAATGGCTGTGTTAAGAGCCACTATTCTGCACGATGGACAAAGACTTCAGTTTTGATCAACAGCTGATACGCTACAATGTAAAACTCCTGTATTGGAGACTGCTATGCTAGAACCCAAATATTCTAATCTCGTCTAATTCACTTGATTGTTATCATTGGTTCATAACGTTTACTGTCATACTCTTCTACTTTGCTCAGTCAGGCTTACTTATCTTTATTATATTTTACTTGTTTCAGTCATTGAACTACGGCCATCATGGGACGTCGCCTTGAAGGTTTTAGTCAAACAAACCGACACTACTACTTACTTTTTAATATACTGTAACATGGGCAGTTATTCTTAATACTTTGTATGGGCTTTTCACACTATATGTTACTGTTTAATGAATTTTAATGTCTGCAAATCACTCTTGATATATTTATTATTTAAGGAATCCAATATTGTGCATGATAAAACGTCTTTACAATTAATGGAAAATATACAAAAAATATACATTTTCTTAATCTTGTGCTATTGCTCAATTGTGGAGTTAGTTTGTATCACTAACTTATGTTACCATAATGGATGACATAGTTTCGTGTGCCCAAAAATATAATTTCATATCATAGATTTACGACAATATTAAATTAAGAATTTGCTGGTTTCTTTTAATGTATCTGTTTGTTTGATTTTTTTTTTCTTCTCCAAAATGTAGTTCAGTTCAGTGAGATTGATGTCTTTCAGTCGGAAAAAGACATGCACATATCTATCTTAATAAATTTCAGGTGAGGAGAAAATATATTTTATCTTTATTTTTTTTAAAAACTTGTCGTTCAAAGCGAACAGAGGCTGCAGCAGATATATAATTAAAATGGCGTCGTGAGTAACTGAATAGGCTGCTCGAAAAAATAACCCACTCGATACCCCCTCCTGAGGAAGAAAACGACTAGATTCTTAGCTATCCTGAGGCGAATAAATGGAATTCAAGCGTATCACGATATATGCAGAGATTCAATTTACGAACGAAAGACGTTTGTAAGACGAAACTGACTTGCTTACATGGTTTAGAAAAGTAGTCTGGGTTTAAAATGAAGAAGAATACAAAATACAAAAGAATCAAAACAGGATGATAACATAGGAAAATATGTCTTATCTTAGGCTTTGCTCCACAAGTGGTAGCTACCATGATGATTAAGTCAGATAGAACCGCCTGCCTGATATACGTCTACTTTAATGTGTATATACGTATATAATTATTCATATGTGTGTGTGTGTGTGTGTGTGTGTGTGTGTGTGTGTGTGTGTGTGTGTGTGTGTGTGTGTGTGTGTGTCTGAGCGTGTGCGTGTGAGCGTGTGTGTGTGTGTAGATAGATGTATGTATGTATGTATGTATAGATAGATAGATAGATAGATAGATAGATAGATAGACAGATAGATAGATAGATAGATAGATAGATAGATAGATAGATAGATAGAATCGTGGAATGGGATTTATGGTATTTGTGAGAAAGCCAGCAAGCACGAAAAACAAAGAAAAAATGTGTACGCATGCGTAAAGACATCGTGTCCTCGTAAATAAATCAATCTGTTACTAAAAAGTTTGGATGCAAAAAATAAGGACAAATATGATTGAAAACCGTCGTTATGGAATTTTACGTTTAGTTTCAGCCTGTTGCGAATTATTTTCATAAACTATGATTTTTTTTTTTCAAAATTGTTATTAATTTGTGCATTACATATTAATCATTGGAAATGCAAATTTATAGAGAATATGGTGGCGGTGGTGCCGGGTAAGAGGTGCTTGTGGTTGCGGTGGATTTGGTAATGGTGGTGATGATGATGTAGAAGACACTTATGAGTAGACACCTTTTGAAAATTTCAAAACCTCAACGCTTTAGTTTAGTCCATTCCATAAATACAATTACCATACTAGAGGACGCACAGCTGTGTAGTTGCGAAACTGAAGAAATTCTATTTTAACAAAGCGTCAGATCGCACACACACACACACACACACACACACTTCACAGACATATAAGCGAAAAGGATGTAGATTTTTATCGAATAAACAACCGCTGACACTATACGTCAATAAGTAGATTGTTCCATTGAGTCAACAACTGGAAAAGGCGATTGCCCCAAATCGATGGAGAAGTTCAAATTTTAGGATCATTAAAACATTAAATAACAATCCATTCTCAACTAAATGAGACGAAAATGCGTATGTGTGTGTGTGTGTGTATATGTGCTTATGTAAATATCTCTCTCTCACTATCTATTTATCTATTTATATATATATATATATATATATATATATATATATATATATATATATATATATATATATATATAATTATTCAATATTAACAGTTTTGTATTAGAAAACCAAGAATTTATACAATATATATATATGTTTATCCAAATGTGTACATGTGCATGTGTGGAAATATGGTTATCTACGTATAAATATATCGTTGTGTGTATGAGAGTACGTACGTATATCTCTGTGCATATATTTATGCGTGTGTATGCATATATATATATGCATACAGGGAAAAGTTACAGAAGTTATGAAATCGAAAAAATCTGTGTGTTTTTAGCCAAGAGCGAGACAGAAATTTGCTGCATTTAGCGGAGTGATGTCAACTTTAAGGTTGTACCCTGTGAAATTTATAGTTTAGCTTCTGTGAAATGAGCTCTTCATTGTAGGTTTCCAAATAAACAGAAATACCTTATTTCATTGTAGGTTTCTAAATAAACAGGAATACCTAATAAAATCAACATGTATCATCTTACTGTTTCTTTTGTCTCTTCACTGTTTGTATGTTTTTATTTTTTTAATTTGTTATATTAATATATTTGTCTGCATGTGTTTACTTTATGCGTATTTCAGTATTGTGTATACCTGCCATGTATTTGTGTACATTATTAATATATAAGTACATGCGCGCGCGCGTGTGTGTGTATGTGTGAAATGGGGCGTCTGTCTCCAAAACTTCAAAGTTGAGTAACGTTTTCATGCTTGGATTTGTAAATTACGATGAGAATAACACTGGTCAACAAAGAGTTTGTCCCAAGAAAAAGAATACCTGTATCTTATATTCACCTTTATAATGCCAAAACATCACAAAACAACTTTTGATATATATGAAAAATATGTAAAATATTAAGACAATTGACGAAAAATATCTATAATAAAATTCTAATTAATAAATATAAACAAAACACGCGGGTGAATTAAATCTCGTGGTGTGAAGAAGCAACACAACATAAGGGTGGGTGAAACACAACACAACGTGCGGTTGTCATGGTAACAAGCTGTTAATGCCTTGCTGTCTGTTGATTGGCTAAAATTGCCCAAATTTCACAACTTTAATTCCTAAAAACATCAGATTCTTTAATTTACGAGATAAAATCATTGGTTGATCGTAATCAAAATTCAGAGTTGCATCGACGCACCAAAATTGAAAGCAATCTGAACAAAATTAAAGGGGGTATATTTTGCGAATGAAAAAGACTAGATCCCACGCTTCTTCTGCATAGCCATCCCGCAATTGTATTTGCACCCAGTTACTTTGTTCAAGGTCCATTCACTAAAGTGGTCTGAAGCAAACTAGGTGTATGTAGGTTTATCTAACATTATATTGGGTGGGTTATTATAGTTTTTGAGTGCAGAGAATGTGAGAGGAGATACGGAAACTTGATGCGGCAATATAAGGATGACCCTATCCTAACTTTTGGTTTGAATTTCGAATTAATTGAGAGCACTAGATCTTTAATTAGGTCAAAGTATATTTTCTAAAATTACTAACCTGAGATGGTGTGGAGGCGCAATGGCCCATTGGTTAGGGCAGCGGACTCGCGGTCATAGGATCGCGGTTTCGATTCCCAGACCGGGCGTTGTGAGTGTTTATTGAGCGAAAACACCTAAAGCTCCACGAGGCGCCGGCAGGGGATGGTGGCGAACCCTGTTGTACTCTTTCCCCACAACTTTCTCTCACTCTTACTTCCTGTTTCTGTTGTGCCTGTAATTCAAAGGGTCAAGCTTGTCACACTGTGTCACGCTGAATATCCCCGAGAACTACGTTAAGGGTACACGTGTCTGTGGAGTGCTCAGCCACTTGCACGTTAATTTCACGAGCAGGCTGTTCCGTTGATCGGATCAAAGGGAACCCTCGACGTCGTAAGCGACGGAGTGCCAACAAACAATAACCTGAGGTGGATTATGAGTTAGTGAGCTTCAGATATTGCATACTATAACTTGTAACTAATTCATATATAGTCAAATATATATGTCGAACTTATCTGTGAAGCCAATTGGACTTTTCTTTGTACATACATACATACATACATATATATAAGGTCGGCGGTTGTCGTATGCTGAAGACGGGTAAATACCTAGAAACTCGAGTCCGTACGTATCGCAGATCGAGATGGGAAGGATGACTTCCCTTTGCAAATATAGACAGGACACAGATGTGTGTCGATAGCCAGCTGGAGGAGATGTTCTCCTGGGGCTAAAAGCAACAGTAACATCCACCTTTAGGGGTCAGCCACATTTAAGTGGCAAATATATATATATATATATATATATATGTTTTCCGTTTATTGTATTCTTTTTATATAATCCTCGAAATATAGATATACATATATGTATGTGTATATATGTGTATATATGACAAAAGAAAAGGCAGATTTCATTATTGACCAGTTCATCTATATCCGTGAAACAAATACTGATAACATCAACTGTCAATCATGGTTACATTTAGTATATACACAAAAATGACACAAGACTACAGAAAGATGTGTACACAGATTACTAAACCAATATGCTTTTATTGATATTTAAAAGCCGCCTTCAACTATTTATCCGCTTTAAAAACACGTACTACCGGACAAACAAAGAAAAAACCTTTGAAATACTATATATACAAATGTAGGAATGTTGATTCAACACCCAATTAAAAAAAAAAACTTAGTTATTTCCCCCACTTTCGTTTGCCTTCTTAGATTCCAAACTTTGTATAACATGAACCTCGACGAGGCGTTATATCTCTTCAAACATTGTTTGTCTGCATCGTGCATGAATTTTTGGTCTACAGAAAACGATCAGACGTGGAAGTAATTGCATCATACCATATATATATATATAGATCCGTATACATATGTGTGTATGTGTGCGATATATATATATATATATATATATATATATATATATTATATATATATATATATATATAATATATATATATATATATATATATATACATACACATGTATATACATATATATATATACATGTGTATGTATACAATATATATATATTTATATATATATATATATATATATATATAGTATATATATATATATATGCGTGTGCGCGTGCGTATATATATATATATATATATATATATATATATATTATATATATTCTTTTTAATTTGTTTGAATTCTTCCAATGAAAAAGCTCCATCGATGGATTATAGATAACAACAGTGATTAAAAATTATAGTGAATTTTTTTAAAGTCTTGTATATTTTTACTGTTCCTCTTACAGAGTGCAATTTTGCGAGTTACTTTCTTCACCTGAACACCATATCTTTCGCAGTTTGCCACGGAGACATAGGAAATGTATAAGTGTCAAATTTCAAAAACAATAATTGTTAGTTCGCCACACGTACCATTAATTATTGGTGTTACTGTTAAGAAGCTGTTGTTTTCGAAATTGTTGCCTGTAAGTATTCTCTTTCTTATTATTATTAAAAGAAATGTCAACATCCTGTCCCAAACATTTCTATCAGACTTGTTATGCCTGCTCTTGGCGAAGATCTGGTAGGAATGGAAATATTTCCTTTATTTATTCCAGTGCAGTATTTCCTACAGATACTCTCTTTACTCTTTTATTTGTTTCAGCCATTTGACTGCGGCCATGCTGGAGCACCACCTTTAGTCGAGCAAATCGACCCCAGAACTTATTCTTTGTAAACCTAGTACTTATTTTCTCAGTCTCTTTTGTCGAACCGCTAAGCTATGGGGACGTAAACACACCAGCATCGGTTGTCAAGCGATGTTGGAGGGCAAACACAGACACACAAACACACACATATGTATACCTATACATATATATACGAACGGCTTCTTTTAGTTTCTGTCTACCAAATCCACTCACAAGGCTTTGGTCGGCCCGAGGCTATAGTAAAAGACACTTGCCCAAGGTGCCACGCAGTGGGACTGAACCCGGAACCACGCGGTTGGTAAGCAAGTTACTTACCTCACAGCCACTCTTACGCCTCTTACCACACAGTCACTCCTACGCCTTAATGACGACATTATAAGCCAGTACCGCATGACGTTGCTAAATATCATGCAGCATTGCTGCATTATAGCATAATATCTGTGAGGTGTTGCTGATCACATATCAAAAATCTTTTATATACATATGGTATATAATTGACATTTCTGGTCTAATATAATTGAAATTTCTGATCGAATCTAAAAATGTTTAAGACTTCGTTATTTCTTTTGTTCATTAGATATTTTTTAACTACCCTATCTTCTTGGATTGCAAAAGCAATCCCGAATAACCTCCGAGATATGACGTAATTTAGCCATCAGAGGTTCAAGAAGGACTAAACTTCGGAAGTTGATGAAGATATATTCAAGTATAACTCATTTTAGTGTGCATTACAGAGGAACATTAACCGGCCAATTGAAATTAAGAACTCAGAATGTGAAGTCTGAGTGTCAATACGTTTCATCCATAACAATGAGCCCAAAATACATATTGTTTAACCCGATAGTTCAGCTAACCCTCAGGTAATACGGAATGTATGTATGTGTGTATATATGTATGTGTGTATATATGTGTCTATGTATATGTATGTTTGTATGTACGTATGCATGTATGCATATATATTTATACATTTATAATAAAATGCCTAATATATGTACTGTTAATACAGATTTTTACAATTTATAGTACTCGTGATTTATTGTTTTATGTAAACCATCATAGCTGATATTTCGGCATTAAATGCCCGATTCAAACTTGAAAACACAACAAAAGTAATTCTTACAGTACTTCGGATGACCATAAGACATTATTCTGTCACCCAATGCATCGAGTAGACATTACGTTCTCGTCCGCCAAACTTTCAGGAGATAAAACTTCAGAACAAGTTTTACTTTCGATGACTCTACCAATAACATGCGACCTCCTCTTCTAGTACGGAAAAACAAAAGTTATCTTCACAGAAATCTCCAGACATTCTCAGGTGATACCGTATCAGTAACTCTCTCTCTCTCTCTCTCTCTCTCTCTCTCTCTCTCTCTCTGTCTTCCTCTCTCTCTCTCTCTCTTCCTCTCTCTCTCTCTCTCTCTCTCTCTCTCTCTCTCTCTCTCTCTCCCTCTCTTTCCTTCTCTCCCTCATATATTGCGAACATTTTGTAAAGAATTTTCTGTACACTCTATTTAGTTTTCCTATTCTAAAGTTATCAGTTTTATATGTTCATCTATGGACAATATTTGACAATGGCGAAGCCTACCTGCTAGAAATAGCAACCCAAATGCATTTAAATCAGATCCAAATGCTGGATGCTCAAGAACCAGATGAAGGGGAGATTTTCAATCTCGGGATCATCCTAATTCCGAAAAGGCATAATATGTCTATGTAGAGCAAATATAGACTGAGATACAGGGGTCCCAGACGGACAGATTGAATTTCACTTTTATTAATATAGATTAATCAACTAGTTATCCATTTAACCAATTAACTAATCGAGTGTTAGATTAATGTTCGGTTATTCAATCAATCAGCTAGATATATTTTTTTAATTAAGCCCTCTTCCTCATTTGTAATCACAAACGTTCACACATGTACTCACATATTTAGTTATAAGGATTCATTAGACCGATTCAACTGACTGACATTGGATTTGTCCGGTTCTATGTAGATAATCTCTCCTGTTTGAAATCTTACCTGTTTAAAATTTCACCTGGTGATAGTGGATTTTACGTGATGGTGTCATCTTTTATGAAAGCATTAATAAAGTTCTACCGAAAGAGCTGTCATAAATTTTAAACGACGTGTGTGTGTGCGCGTGCGCGTGCGCGCGTTTTTATTTCAGCACCATCCGGCATGCGTGAGCATAAGGAGACTGTATGTGCTGAAGATTCATGAGCGTTTAGTTGTAATGAGGAGTTGAATACAATCTGAGGGCAGGAATATTTGTTTGGCATCGAGAGAGGACACTTTTTTCTCGTGTCCGTTTTACAGTACAGAAACTGGAGATAATCATTGACCCGTTTAACTGCGAAAATATGTGAAAGGCAGGCGTAAATAGTAGTTTGTACCTGTATGCATGTGGATCTGATACACATACGTACACATACCTACTGTCATTCACTATCATACATTGAACGACATACAGCGTCCTTCTATGTATGTTAGTGAATATGATAAATTCCTTCTTACGTTTACATTGTTTCTTTTTTATCTTGATTGTATTTGAAACGCTTGTTTTATTTGTCTGGATATGTTTGCATGTATGTATGTGTATATAGTACCTGTAAGTCCTCATATATATATATATATATATATATATATATATGCATGTATGTATGTGTGTGTTTATACATAGATATATATACACATATATACATGCATATGTTTACAAACACATACATTCATATACACACACAGACATATGTGTGTGCACGTGTAAGTGTACGAATATATGTATATTTTTATCAACTGTCAGTGAATGTGTCAGAGCTATGTTTAATGCAAGCAACATGTCATCTTGTGACACCAACAAAAGCTTGGTTGGAAGGAAAATGACACCGTGAGTAAAGTGACTAGTCAAGAGACGTCTGTAACAAGATGGTGTGTCGTCTGGTTATTTTAACAACAACGACAAAAAACCCCACAAGACTGGAGGAATGTGAGGTTGAAAGCAAACTGATCAATGTTGTTGTCTATTACATGATTTCTATCGTCCAGGAAAACAAAACAGTTTCATTTTCATTTAGATTTTATCAATTATTTCCATTACTCTGTAACTATTTCTCTCATTCATTTATCATTCAATGAATGACCAGCAAATATACCGATTTGCAGTGTTTTTCCGTTTTTCACTCTCTCGCTCTCGTTCTCTCTCTCTCTCTCTCTCTCTCTCTCTCTCTCTCTCTCTCTCTCTCTCTTTCTATCTCTCATTCACTCTCTCTCTCTATCTTTCTCTCTCTCTCTCTCTCTCTCTCTCTCTCTCTCTCTCTCTCTCTCTCTCTCAAACTCTCTCTCAAACTCTCTCTCGCTCGCTCGCTCTCTCATTCTCTCACTCTTTTTCTTTTCCTTCCTTTCCTCCCTCTCTGTTTCTCCTTCTTTCTCCCTCTTTCTCTTTCCCTCTTCCTTCTCTCTCTCCCTCTCTATCTATCTATCTATCTATCTATCTACATATCTATGTTTCTCTATCTATCTATCTATCTATCTATCTATCTATCTATCTATCTATCTCTCTGCGTGCAAAATATGCAGATTACATTTGGAATGCCCTTGATCATAAATCTGCTCAATTGATTTGACAAGAGCAGTAATCTCCCTCACTTCCTTTATCTTTTATTTTTTAATAATTTCTTTAATCGTTATGCTTTCGTCAATGTCTGGCATCGATTTTTCAGTTTCTAAATGCACATATTACAATTTCCTTCAAACATTTTCACGCATTTATAATCTTTTGTAACATTTCGCAATTTTCTTTAACTAATGACGTAATCTTTGGCTGTCTTTTCCAGAGCCCATTTTGTTGCATGTATTCAGACCAGCTTTTCAGCCACAATATACATTGATACTTCACTAGTGGTTTCTACTGCACTAAACTATGACCCACATCGTTTCCTCATGCCATTCTCAGAGTACTTTATTGCCATGAACTGTATTATTTTCTTTCCGTATCTAGGACAGATATAGGCAGCTTTTTGCGAGAAGAGGACTGCAAGAAACATGGACCATCAAGTGGGCTGCACCCTAAAACGTTTAAGGTAATCCCGTGTGCCGATACTTGCCTATGACTGACCTAGGATTACATTTTTTTAAGACGTCATTGTAATTTGAGGGTTATTTGACTGCTAGTTTTATCAAGTCACTCCATTCCTCTTTAATTTGAGACTGTTTTATTTTTGTGAAGGAACAGGTGACAGGAACAAATTTAACCCAGAAAAGTCAATGAACTTAAAAGTGGCGCCGATCCGTCGCGCTGGATAAATAAGTTGCTTGGTTAAGTAATTCGATCTGGACCTCCAAATAGATAAGAAACAGAATGTGGTTGCAAGTAACGTAGCCAGATGAAAATTACGTGAAAGATCGGATAAAGTTGATGAATGCATATATTGTCTTAGTTGTATATCACCACTTGAGAGTTGTGTATCACCGCTTTCCACTGATCATAATTCTACCTGCTATCAAGATTATCTGTGCTGAGGGCTCAGAATGTCAGGTTTAATGATGTCTTGATACACAAAAAAAGCTGCTGCAAATGCAGAGATTCATTGGCAGTGAGCAAGTATGGTCAGGTTTTTTCGAGCACATTTTTCTATTGTTCGTCGCCTGTGTTAAGCGAAAACCATGTGAAATATTGTCAGATGCTCACATTCTTTACGAATCGGGCTATATGTTTGTGGAACCTCCAAGTAAGTTTCCAATAGACAACTAATAATGGAAAAGATCGACCACGTGTTCGGGAGATTTGGTTCATCGACGAAAATCAACTGGCTGGTCTGTCATTTGAAATTATGGATAACTTCAAAACTCCTTGGGCTGTCGGTGGTATGTAATGAGGGCATTGCCGGTTCGTGACAAACTCTGCTTACGCAAAAATGTTATCAGCTGGGCTTGTTCGAGATGCGCGTCGAGTGTTGAAACCGTTCTGCACGCTCTATTTCACTACCCGGGCAGTGCTAGCTTGTAGAGTTTTGTTGAATACCTATTGTGGCGTGTAAGATGGATACGGCTATCGGCCGACTCCATCTTGATAAGCGTCAAGCTTCCCTTCTTCGATCGGGAAGAGCAGGCAGTTTTTCCTTTCTGTCTGTTGGCTTTGGAAAAAAAAATATGTAGTCGAAATGTTTGGAGGGATGGAGAACATATATTTTTCTCTTCTAACAAGCCCTCGTCGATTTTTCAAGCTCCCGCTGAGAAGGTAAGGTGGAGGTGGAAATGTTGCCTTCCAGTAAATTTGTTGAAAAGTGTACGAGAGCAGCAGCGATTAATAGACCGAGTGAATGAGCCTACTTTCTTTATCTGTCTTTGGACCGGGAGAATGACAATTTTAGAAAGCACTTTCTAGAATCCTAGATTTGTAGGATTTCACGATTGACCCCATATGACAGACCTCCTGTCTAGAGACGCTGTCACATAATTCTATACTCTGTATGCCATTATTTATTCTTCGTTCATTCGATTTTCTTGTAATCTTTCACACTTCTTGTAATTAGTCCCTGTAATGTAGCCTTATCGTTCGTCCTTTTGGGAAATAAGATAAAATAGTTACTACTATTACGAGGGCATTAGTTTAGAGTCGATAGAGCGACTCTCTCTCTCTCTCTATCTATCTATCTCTCTCTCTCTCCCTCTCTCTCACACACATTACTTATGCGTTGCAAATCAATCTAAGCAGGCCTACAATCAAAGGTATACCAACTGTAATCATTCAGTTCTTTGCCCGTAGGAAAAGAAAACGATGCAGTATCCAACCAGTCCTCTTTCGAGATGGTAAGGTGAACTTTGAAGGAGATATAGTTGCTATTTCTAACAAGTCAAGCGGCCACGTAATGGCTCTTCTTTGGGTCGATTAATTTGATCTTGGGAAGGTGCGGTGGATTGTCAAAATTGTTAATAGCTTTAGATTCCGGACAAAACGCTTTGTTGTGTTTAGTAACGTGTTTTCAGTTCAAATCCTGTTGAGGTTAGATTTTGATTTTCCTTATCCGGATGTAATAAGATAAAATGGCAGTTAATTAATGCGGGGTGATATAAACAACTTACACTCCTATCCCAAAACGTTTAACTTCGTTCTTTTGTGAGAAAAACAATATATGTTTAAATGTACAAAAAATGCTTAAGTTTATCTTTCACCATCACCACCATCATCATCACTATCAACATCATCATCACCTTCAACATGATTGCCGCTCTACCCTTGTTTACAACTATTTTCTGTCTTTAGCTACACCTCTCTCTTTGTCTCACTGTCTCCCATTTTCTCTATCTATCTATCTATCTATCTATCGATATATAAATATATATAAGATTTGAGATTTATAGAGGGTCAAAGCTGGTAACAAAAACAGGACAGTGGAGACATACAAGGAAACCGAACAAAAACAAACATGGAGAGTCGTTTAGACCAGACGTTGAAAAAATAGCGAACACTGGGGAAATATTTTCTTTGACCAGAGAAAAGATAGAAGAGAGAGAGAGATAGGATACGTGCAGTCTTTACGACAGCCCAGAATGAAAAGAAAGATGTTCACGTGAGGAAAAGAAAGATGGACGACGGTCACGTGTGAGTAACGAGAGAGAGTAAAAGAGAAAGAGGGGGAGAGAGGGAGTCAGATAGAAAACGGTGAAGGGGAGAAAAAATGGAATTAGAGAAAGGATGAGAGAGAAAACGATAGGGGAAGAGAACAGTATAGGGTAGAGTCACATCTGATGCCGACAACTGATGAGGGTCGCTCTTTATGGTACTTGTCCTGTTTTCCATTTGTTTCTCTCGTTTGCGTATTCAACTCATTTGTTTTCGTATTTAATGTTGTCTACGGTTTGTGACGTCCTGTACCCATATATGCATATATATATATATATATATATATAGCAAAAAATTAGATCCAGGTGAATATGGTACTTATGTTGAGGCACCAGAATTTAGTACGGTATTATCCATACAAACAAGGATATCCAGAGGTAATGCAGTACGATCGTTTCATGCAACTCCATTTAATTGAACAATGTAATCATTACATCAATTTAAAATGCAGAGCAATCCTCAGCTTCACAAAGACAGAATTTAATTAAATTAGAACAGATGGACACATTAGTATAATTATACCTAAAATCTCCAAGAAGTTAAGGAGATAGACAAATAACTTTTTGTCTCTACCACAACATAGAAGTATATATATATATATATATATATATATATATATATATATATATATATATATATATATATATATATATATATACATATATTCATCTATATATATATATATATAATATATATATATATATATATATATATATATATATATATATATATATATAGAGAGAGAGAGAGAGAGAGAGAGAGAGAGAGAGAGAGAGAGAAGTATATATATATATATATATATATTTATCTATATATACATATATTCATCTATATATATATATATAATATATATATATATATATAGAGAGAGAGAGAGAGAGAGAGGGAGAGAGAGAGAGAGAGATACATACATACAAACATATATATCTATATATATATGTATCTATCTATCTATCTATCTATATATATATATATATATATATATATATATATATATATATATATATATATAAAATCCTCTATCTCTCCTTCTCTCTCAATCTCTCTTCCTCTCTTTCCATCTGTCTCACTATCTCAGTCTCCCACTTTCTGTTTGTATCTGTCAATTTCTCTCTCTCTCTCTCTCCCTCTCTCTCTCTCTCTCTCTCTCTCTCTCTCTCTCTCTCTCCGTATGTGCGTGAGTTTAAAAATTCACACAACACCTTAAAAATATGAAGACGGTTCACACGATGTCGACATCCAGTCTCTTCTTTAAAAAAAGAAATGTTTGAAAAAAAAAAAAAGAAAAAGAAAAACTACACTAAATGAATGAATAAAATAAAGTAACTAACATACATACAAAAACCACAAAGGGAATTTCCTTTCTGCTTCTATCTCTTTTAGTAATACAAGAGATTTACGATACTCAACACTACTAAAAATATATTTAAAGCGTAATAATTAGAATACATATACATACACGCATATATAATATATACACGTGTGTGTGTGTGTGTGTGTGTGTGTGTGTGTGTGTGTGTAAAACGTTGATTTACCGTTTGAAAAACATCATAAGAAATATAAGCTATTCTTTTCGCTATTGTATCTGCAATTGACACACCCACTTTTTCTCACATCATTCCCAGATTTAATTCAAATCTGATTTTTTTCTGTGGTGGAGTAGAGTTGTCGAGATTGGTTTTGTTGTTGTTGTTGTTGTTTTTGTCGGTCGCTTTGTTGCTGTTTTCGTTTTTCAGAATTTTGTTTGTTTTTTTTTATTTTTTGTTTTTCTTTTTTTGGCTTTTCAGTTGCTGCTGTTGCTATTGTATTTTTATTGTTATTTTTGTTGCAATTGTTACTGTTCTGTTTTTATTTTGGTTATTTTTTTCCCCTCTCCACCCCCTAATGTTATTGTTTTTAATTCTTCTAATATATTTTTAACGACCAATAGTCAGGAAAATAGTATGTGATGTTTTGGGTTTTTGGCCGTCTACCTACGTCAGAGATCATTATAATTATTATTGGATTGGATTGGATTGGATATCCTATGTTCAGTCCTCTGCCGGGCGGAAGGCCTCAGTATTTTCTCTCCACTTACCACAGTGTGCTGTGGAGGCCGTGAATTTGAGCTTGAGATCACATTGGTTTGAAGAGCCAACTCTACCACACCGGCTCAGCATAGCTCAGCAGAGGAGTGCAGTTTTTATACTATAACACTGAAGTAGTTACGTTGATCACATCGACACCAGTGCTTAACTAGTACTTATTTTATCAACCTCGAAAGGATGAAAGGCGAAGTCTGTCAAGGCGGAATTGGAACTTTGAGCATAATTATTATTAACATACCTCCGAGATCCACTTTGTCTTTCATCCTTTCGGAGTCGATAAAATAGTACCAGTTAAGTACTAGGGTCGATGAAATTGACTAGTCTCTCCTACTCCTCCAAAATTTCAGGCCTTGTGCCTATAGTAGAAAAGATTATTATTTTAATTCAGTTTCGAGCCTTCTCATTCTGAGTTCAGAACCCGCTAAGGTTAACTTAGCTCTTTCATCCTTCCGAGATCGATAAAATAAGTACCACTAAAGTACTGGGATCGATGGCACCGATTAAATCCATCCCCCATCCCTAACTTTCAGAGCTTGTATCTAATTTAAATAGATAGAGGGCGATGAGCTGACAGAATCAGCAGATCGTCAGAAAAACGTTTTGTAGCATTTGTTCAGGCTCTTTACATTCTGAGTTCAAATTCCGCCGAGGTCAACTTTCATTCTTCCAGGGTCGTTGAAATAAAATATCAGTTGATTACTAAAATCGGTAGAAGTAAAAGGCAAAATTACCTTCTCGAGTCATCTCGACTCATAAGGGCCGGTTTCCCGGTTTCATGGCGTATAAATTATCCACCTGGACAGGACCCCAGTCCGTCACAGGATTACTCAGTTTTGCCAGCTAGGCAAAACTGGAGCAACGTGAAATGAAGTGTTTTGCTCAAGAACACAACGCGTCGCCCGCAATTTTACGATCACGAGTCCAACAGCACTAACCACTAAGCCACGCACCTCCACAACTGAAGTCGGTAGTATCGGTTAACTCGCCTCACATCAAAATTTCTGAACTAGTGTCCAAAATAGAAACCATTAATATACTGAAGTCAACTTTGCCTTTTATCTCTATGGGACCGATAAATTAAGGTGATAGTTAAGTACAGGGTTAATGGTATCAACTAATCCCCATTATCTCAAAGTTGCTGGTCTTCTGCCTAAATCAGAAACTATCGGTGAGCAGGTAGAATCGTTAGCGTATCAGACAAAATACTTAGCGACATTTCTTCTGGTTCTAGATGATATAATCAAACGTATGTAGTGGAATGCTTACCACTTAGAGAAAAAGAAAGGTGACGCACCATGCGACAAACGTCTGGCATCAAAACCTACAACTTAACAACACAAATAAATTCCAAATGATTCTCATAAACACAGTGAAGACTGTAAGATCTAAAAATAACTTAGTTTCCAAAATAAATTACATTCAAACATCGTATCACTATGATGTCAGAGAAAACCTGGATATTTAAAGACAAAGGAAAAAGCTGTATGCAACAGACAAAGATACTCACAAAAAACTCTGCCTGGACAACATTACCAAAGCATATTAAAAAATAAAACCTCGACATATAGAACAGAGAACTAAATTTATTAGCAACATTACAGATAGAAGAGAACCTAACAATACATTAAGCATACATCACACTGAAAGATCACAAAGGTACTTTATAAGCAGATACAGTTGTGATTGACAAATTAAGCATAATGAACAAAAGAATCCAATATGATATCATCTTCCAAACCAGAGAAGTTAGAAAGCTTATACTGTAGAACAAGGGCACTTTTGTCGTAAAAAATTTCGACCAGAATATCGTACAAATTCACAAAATAATTCTAGACAACGATTAAAAAACAAAAAGTAATAAAAGTAGTTGATTTTACAAAAAAATTTCATCACACTCAACGAGCAACAATTAAACGTGGTAATGCTCCGAAAATATCTAAATCACTGAACAAAAATTTAAAGTGTACAGCTGTTAATTTCAGTGCATTGTTGATTGATCTGATATTGATTGACAATTTGAGGAATTAGCTTATGAACACCTCTGGTGTACATGCATCGCTGACACTTCCTTAAAATGGAATGGAGACTAAATCCAATAACACAGAGCACAGGCGCTACAATATTCTTTTACCACTACAAGTGGAATTAAAGCAAGACTTTCAATCATAGCCCCATTTCTTTAAGGTTTGATAGCGATTACTACTAAGAGGAGGCGCAATGGCCCAGTGGTTAGGGCAGCGGACTCGCGGTCATAGGATCGCGGTTTCGATTCTCAGACCGGGCGTTGTGAGTGTTTATTGAGCGAAAACACCTAAAGCTCCACGAGGCGCCGGCAGGGGATGGTGGCGAACCCTGCTGTACTCTTCCACCACAACTTTCTCTCACTCTTTCTTCCTGTTTCTGTTGTGCCTGTAATTCAAAGGGCCAGCCTTGTCACACTCTGTTATGCTGAATATCCCCGAGAACTACGTTAAGGGTACACGTGTCTGTGGAGTGCTCAGCCACTTGCACGTTAATTTCACGAGCAGGCTGTTCCGTTGATCGGATCAACTGGAACCCTCGACGTCGTAAGCGACGGAGTGTCAACAACAACAACTACTAAGTATTTATTTTCTTTCTACTTCTAAGAAGTAGCTACAATTCGTTAAGTAGATCACTACTTGCATCAAATAGCTATATTCATGCTATTGGCCCATTTATTTCCAAGATTTGCTCTGTGTGTGAGTGTGTGTGTGTGTGTGTATTATATATATAGCATGTTGTATGTAGGCTTATAGCCCAGATATAGTAATTTTAGTTTATCCGAGATACTTAATCGCTGAGAATGCACAACGACTCAACAGGTAGTCGGTGCTATGAATCTTTGTATGTGAGTGTGTATGTGTATGTGTGAGAGTACGTGTGTGTGTGTGTGTGTGTGCATGTACGTGTGTGCGTACGTGTTTGCATGTATGTGTGTATGAGTGTGAATATATATGTGTGTATGAGTGTGTGTGTGTGTGTGTATGCCTGTATGTATGTATGTATGTATATATGCATGTATGGCTGTGTGTATATAGGACAAATCGCTAGAGACACGGCAACGACGAGTTGAATGTGCGTGTGTGTGTGTGTGTGTGTGTGTGTGTGTCTAGAACCGTACATAAACGTTCGGCCGCGCGTATATATATGAGTATGTGTGTACCTGCAATCATTCATGCGTGTATAAGATTTGATATAAATAAGGCTTCTCATAAATCTAAACAACCACGAAAATATAATAAACTATATCTGCACACGGTTCGTTTCCTATTTTATCTGTTCATTTATCTACAAAGCCGAAATACATAAGATCGTTCTATACACACATGTGTCTCTTTACAAATGAATACTATACTCGGTTAATGTATTCTCTATAGAATAGTGTGGCTTATTGCTTATTCAATAAAATGACGTTATAAAAAAAAAGTATTAAAAAACTAGTTTTCACACACACACTCACAATCACGCTCCAACGCACATGCATATGTATATCTATGCATACGCACACAGAGGCTCGAATATGCGCGCCCGCGTTTATATGTCTGTGTGCGTGTGTATCGTTGCTATTATGCAAAAGTGTCGTAAGTCCAAACGTTGTTTTTTGTTTTTTTTCAGAAAACCGGAAAATAGTTTCACGATCCCATAACAAAACCGTTGTACTAACACCGACAATTTTTTGATATTTTGGCACCTGAAGCAGCTGGAGATACGACAGTCTGACCAAGGAACCGGCTACTGCATGCAAAAATAAATGGTGAAAACAACGGATTAGGCCAAATTTGGACATACGACAGTTTAACATAATAGCAACGGCATGAATATACATATATATATATATATACATATACGTATAGATATACATATACATATATATATATAATACAAAATGGGACAAGAACGCAAAACATCAGGTCAGTTAGGTGATACAAAAAAGGGACAACAAAGCATCCAGATAGACGATACAAAGAAAACAAGGATGGGTCATTCGGAGTTTTCTTTCCTCAGTCGAGTTCCAGATTATCTTTGCAATTTCGGCTAGTTGTACTCGAGATTGTTCCAATCTGGCTAGCCCCAAGGAAAAACTAAGCTAAGAGCATTAGATTCCTTGGAAGAAAACAGCGAATGTATACGAAAACAAGGACGGAAAAAAAAACGGAGAATGTTACACAAATACAAATAACAGGACTTAACAACAGGTGTCTTTCGACTTAGGACGAATTAAATTAAGCTGGCGTGTGACGAAATAAAGCCTTACGGCAGGGATACAAGGTTTCACAGGCACAGGGAGGAATATAGATGTTGCACGGACCACGGCCGAACCAAGAAAGAAAGATCAGGCTTGGCCGAATACCGGTCACGTGGGGGAGAGAAGAGAGAGGTAGAGGCAGAGAGACAGAAGAATTAAGGAGAGGCGAGAAAAAAATGACAGGGACACAGTGAAGTGAAAAGAGGAGGGAAAGTGAGCAAGAAGAGAAGACAGGGAAATGTGAGAGAGGGGGAACGAAAGAACGAAGAGTGGAATGAACGAATAAGCGTGAAAGGGCTGATAGAAAGAAAAAATAGAGTCGTACAAGATTTAGGTAAATATGTACTTACATATAAGAGACCAAAGTGTACGTACGCCGCTATATATATATATATATATATATATATATATATATATATATATATATATATATGTATATAAATACAAAATGGGACAAGAACGCGAAACATCCAGACAGTTAGGTTATGCATATACATATTCACACATATGTATATAAATATATATATACATATATATATACACACACACATGTGCGTATATGGATATGTCTATATGCATATATTACATATATATGTATATGCATACATAGATGTTTATTTACATATGTGTGTGTGTGCGTATGTATAAACATACACATGCATACATATATATGTACATACTTACATGTGTGTTTGTGTGTGTGTCTGAAAATGCACATAAATCTAGCTCAGATAAAACAAAAGATTGCTGATCAGAAGTTTGAAAGTAACCAGAAAGTTTCAAGTCCAAGCTCAACGGGAAGTTATGCTAGCAATTGAGAAAATCCCCAGTAAAATGCCTAGCGCAGTGGTATTATGACCTTTTTACTTACAGAACAGGTTAATAACTGACTGAAGTCTAAAGAGGGATCAGATTTAACAGGACAATTCTTTGCCTGGCTTTTCTATCTTAGAAAGCTGATACTAATATGACCACTGGCGATCTATGAATTGCCAATGATATCTAAGGAAGGCGACGAGATATGACGAAGAAAGATTTCACATCAATAAAGCTGTATAATGGAGACAGATGTCGGCAATTACGAATTGAGAACAAGGTGGTAAATTGCAGTGTTGTAATGATGTACATAGACTCCAGACTGGAGAAAGGATTAGATATGTAGACGTTACAACAGGATTGGGACGTAGACGGGTAGCTGAAATGGAACGACACTACCGGAAATTTAAGGGTCTTTCTTGGGAACATATCACTTCTTGTAACAGTGGAAAACAGATCGAACGCAGAAGAGAGACACAAACAATGCTAAGTTCCATCACCTAGAAGAGAAAGAGCAAAAATTTAGGGCCGTAGAATATGGACTAAAAAGGACGTTGGAGTGAGATCTGCTCTAAGCCGAAATCCACACGACTTGAATTTTGGCGATTAGAGTTCATTCGCATCTCTTTTCTTCTCCGATAAGTGCACAACACTTTTTGAACAGCAGCAAACCAGCAGAGGAGAGCAGTGCAAAAGGACCCACTCTGAAGATTATGTGAAGAAGTGTACTTGTGAACATATGGGTAGGATGCGCGACCATACTTAACCACAGGTGTTACAAATGATATAAAACACCTCATCTGTCCAGTTTCTAGCTCTATAGCTGTTCTCAATGGGAAATACCGAAGGGAGGTAACTCTGAGCAGATCTAAAAACGTAGCTTTAGCTAAAACCGGTCAACAACACTGACTGCCCGGTCGGGAAAAATCAGCAGTGTAGAAACCATATATACAGAATAGTGTTTCGTACTGTTACCGCCAAAACATTTTTAAGTTACCCTGGAATATAGTCCAAGAGTGAGACTTGCTTAAGATTCCACTGTGTGGGATCAAACCTGGAACATCGTGGTTTTGAAGCAAACGCCTTAATCATACGGCAGCTATGCCTCTTGTTGTGTTACTATTGTCAATGTTACCACCACCATTACTTCAGTATAACAACAACTACTACTACTACTACTACTATTACAGCTGTTGCAACTACTAACACCATTACGATCAAATACCACCTCTACTTTAACAGGGACGACTAGAGAACGTGAATATATAAATAATTATTAGGCAAATCCTCTTGTTACAAAAGTAGATTGAGACCGGAAACAGTTATTGAGAGAGCACACAAGAAAGAAAGAAAGAAAGAAAGAAAGAAAGAAAGAAAGAAAGAAAGAAAGAAAGAAAGAAAGAAAGAAAGACTGGAAACTATTTGTTATTTAAAAATCAAACCAGCTTTATTTATACTAAGAATGAATATCGCCTACAAAATTTCACTGAATAAAAGGGTTTCGTAGAGAAACATGTTAAATTTACATGTAAATTTACATTTTTATTCTTTCCTATTTGTTATTTGCTAATCCATAAATGGATTTTCTTGTTGTTGTTCACGTTGGTGGGATGTTTTTGTTTGTAGCTTTTATATAATTATTTTCAAGAGGATCTTTCCGTTTTTTTTCTTCTTCTTCCTCTTTTGTCTTTTTTTTCGTTAATGTATATTAACAACGTAAATTTGTAAACCAAATTGTATGTAGGTGTCGGTGTGTGAGAATGTATGTATGTATGTATGTATGCATGTATGTATGTATGTATGTATGTGTGTATGCTTGTATGTATGTATGTATATACGTATGTATGTAAACATAAACATACATACGTACGTACATATACACACACACGTACATATGTTTGTAAGTATGGTGTCACTTTCGTTATTAGCATTCTCCCTTAGAGGAGAGAACTGGTTTCTAAGAAAGAAAGAAAATTGGTTAACAATAACAATAATCGTTACGTATTTAACTTTGGGCAAGTCTTTCATATTTATACTGTTTCACTTACACATTGCATCTGCAAAGTTGGTGTTAGTCGTTCTCTTTTTCGCTTGAAAGTCCTAGCCTCTCCAGATCGTTGATTTGTTGTTGTTGGCACTCCGTCGCTTACGACGTCGAGGGTTCCAGTTGATCCGATCAACGGAACAGCCTGCTCGTGAAATTAACGTGCAAGTGGCTGAGCACTCCACAGACACGTGTACCCTTAACGTAGTTCTCGGGGATATTCAGCGTGACACAGTGTGACAAGGCTGACCCTTTGAATTACAGGCACAACAGAAACAGGAAGTAAGAGTGAGAGAAAGTTGTGGTGAAAGAGTTCAGCAGGGTTCGCCACCATCCCCTGTCGGAGTCTCGTGGAGCTTTAGGTGTTTTCGCTCAATAAACACTCACAATGCCCGGTCTGAGAATCGAAACCGCGATCCTATGACCACGAGTCCGCTGCCCTAACTACTGGGCCATTGCGCCTCCTAAGATTGTTGATTAGACATTCACCAATATAACTGTGCGCACCAATGATTATAATCATTTTACATACATACCAATAATTATTGGTATGTATATAAATTTATAATCCGGATAAAAGAGCTGCAAATTTCAAAGTAGTTGTTCATAGATATTCTCCTTCTCGATGTTTTTCGAAGAGATTTTCACATTTGCAGGACCACTGACCTCTTTGACTATACAATGGCGTCTTTTCAGCTCCAAATAACAATAGCAGGTCTGTTATGTCTACTCTTCGTAGAAGTCTAGATGAGAACGTGCCATCAATATTCCTTGTGTTGAAAGAAAGAAAGAAAGAAAGAAGACTGGAAACTATTCCTTGTGCCGATATGTATGATTTTTCTTGTTGATAACCGGCCGCTCACAAAAGGAAAAGACTTTTTGAGTTAAGAGTTCTCGGTATTTGTAAATATGTAGTTGAGTTGATGTGTTGGTTGCGAAGCATATACATAAGAATCTCAGATGGAGAAATTTTGGAATGTCTTACAAATCTTCACAGTGCCATTAATAGATATATATACTAGTGTATAAATAGGTGCAACTTACACAGAGTACAAATGATAAAGGTATTATGAGTCCGACAGCTGACTCTGGGGGCTCAGAGATCCCTAATAATGTTAGCAGATTTAGTCCATTACAAAAT
>NC_142929.1:42566990-42596990 GCF_046866305.1 Octopus bimaculoides | reverse complement strand
GATTTTGTGTGTGTGTAAAATTTCCTTTAATTTGGGGTCCTTATGTAGCATTGGTATGTTTTGGGTGATGATGGTGAAGGCTTCTTTGTTTCTGGGGTTGTATGTGGATATGTAGGGTAGTATTTTCGGGGAATATGTGTTGCTGTGTTTAACTTTTCTTAAGTTTTCTATGTTAATTTGTGATGCACGTCTGATTCCATCCTCTATGAGTTGGTGCCTCAGAAAATCTTATTTATGTAATAAGATGCTCGGGCTGCCACGAGAACTACATAAGGTCCACAGGATTATCGCTCAGACGTAGATGCACTCTGCACCGCCAGCAGATTGCATACCCAGAATACCGAATGATACCTTTTAGTGATCATATTGAGAAATGCGCAAAACAAATGCTACCACAATTTAAAATCTTTCCTTTCTATCAATGTGCCATTAAAACACCAACACAGATTAGATTAAATAAGGAAACCTTTTTCATTCAAAAATACAAACCCAAACTTAACCATTGCTAACACATTTAAATAAGGAAATTCATCACCCCACTGAGAAAAAAAGGGGAAAAAAATATAGAACAAAACCATGGTAAATTAATCAAATTCTACCACCTTCTAGATTTCGATTATCTCCCTTATACCAGAAGAAATCCCTAATTACCTCCCCCTATCTAGAACTCTTCTTTTTCAGACTGGAGCGAACACGTTACAATGAAGTAGAGAAATTTGAAAAGACAACACGAAACCGGTTATTTCTCAAAATACAATGTTTATATACCAAAAAGATTTTCTAACATTTTTCTAACATTTTTCTGACATAATTTAAATAGATACTTTAACCATGTAACACAAGTCTTCTGTAGTTTTTTCACTCTTATTATCTTTTATTTATATATATATATATATATATATATATATATATATATATATATTCATGCAGCAACCGCTTCCAGATAATTTCCTAATGTCATTCTTGAAAATAAACGAAAGTAGTAGTCATTCATATCAAAATTCGAACACATATCACAAAAATTTGAACGAATACGACGCTAAAGTAAACAAATATTCTATATATTCCGAAAGGTTTCGTGTAATGAATAAACTTTATTAAAACTATTGGTTTCACTTACAAGCAAGAGGTCAGCGCTGCGTGAGCTTTAACTTGGTTTTGTGTTCCCGTAGTTTTAACAAGGAGCGAACACATGAACATATTGTATAGTTTGTGAAAGAAAAAAGAAGGCAAGAGTGGGCTGACCTACTCGTCTGTTGAATCCATTCATCTCTTGCCCTTTCATTGCCCTATCCCACCAAACCTAACACCTACCACTTCAACACAAGCAGTGAGCATTTCAAGAAGTGATTAGAATATATATGTGTGCGTGTGAGTATGTGTGTGTGTGTGTGTGTATGGGTATGTGCGTGAGTCTGTGTATGCGTACGCGTCGTGATTGTATGTAAATATGTGTTTGTATACATATATATATATATATATATATATATATACATACAGGTAGATAGATAGATAGATAGATAGATAGATAGATAGATAGATAGACAGACAGACAGACAGACAGACAGACAGACAGACAGGCAGGCAGGCAGACAGGCAGGCAGACAGACAGACAGACAGGCAGACAGACAGGCAGACAGACAGGCAGACAGACAGGCAGAAGGCAGATAGATAGATAGATAGATAGATAGATAGATAGATAGATAGACAGACAGACAGACAGGCAGGCAGGCAGACAGGTAGGCAGACAGACAGACAGACAGGCAGACAGGCAGGCAGACAGACAGACAGACAGACAGACAGACAGACAGGCAGGCAGAAGGCAGATAGATAGATAGATAGATAGATAGATAGATAGATAGATAGATAGATCGACAGATAGATAGAGAGAGAGAGAAAGAGACCGAAAGCCAGAGAGAAATATATGATATATATATAACATATATAACATTATATAACATTACATAACATTATATACACGTACACACACAGACAGACATACATATATAATATATAGAGGGGCGAGTACATAGTTATATGTGTGTGTTTGTGAGTGTGTGTGTGTGTATGTGTGTGAGTGTGTATGTGTGTGTGTGTATTGTGTATATAATGCTAAATTGATTAACATACACACACACACACATACACACACACACACACATACACACACACACACACACACACACACACACAAACATCTATCTATACGCACACGTATAAAAAAACCGGTGCTGCAGCACGGCCGCAGCTCTCGAGCTGAAACTCAAGAAAAAAAAAAGCATACATGTTAACGATGAAATAAAAAGCAGTGAGACAGGTAATATATTGAATATATTTGTGTGTGTGCGTGTGCGTGCGCACGTGTGTGTGTGTGTGTGTGTGTGTGTGTGTGTGTGTGTATGTGTGTGTGTGCGCACGTCTGTGTGCATACATACACTTCGATTAACAAATACATACATACATACATACATACAGGCATACACACATACACGAGTACACGCTCGTGTATGTATGAATATTAAACGTGTAAATGCATGTGAGAATGTAAGCGTGTGTGTACGCCTATCTGCCTTGCTCTCTATGCGCGTGCGCATGTGCATGTGCGTACGCTCGTGTGAGTATGCGTGCGACTGTGTGCGTATGCACGTATGTACGCAAGTCTTTCGTTGCGAAAGAATGTCTTAAAGTTTCTAACAAGTGTTTTGTCGGATTAGAAGGGACAAATTATAGACTTATTCTTGTTCTTATTATTATTATTCTCATGTTCATTCTGATTCTTATTGTTATTCTCCTCTCACTCCATTCATCCAAAGAGAATTTGTATTTCTCCTTCATTCTCCTTCTTCCTCACTCTTTCTCAGTCTCTCCCTCTCCCTCTCCCTCTCACTTTCTCTCTGTCTCTGTCTCTTTTCTTTCTTTTTTCTGTCTGAAGAGGCCATTTATGTCGTCAAATTTCAAATTGAAAAAAAAAAAAAAGAGTATACGCCCAAAAGCTATCGAATACGTGCAGACTTAACAAAAGGACAGATGAGAGGATAAATGAACAAGACAGACGAACAGGCAAACAGACGGACGACACACATCCAGACAGACAGGCAGGTAAAAAAAAAAAAAGACAAACAGACAGACAGACAGACGAACAGATGGACAGGCGGGCAGACAGAAAAAACAGAAAGGTAAACAGACAGAAAGACTGACAGAAAGACAGATTAGCAAATAGATAGATAGATAGATAGATAGATAGATAGATAGATAGATAGATAGATAGATAGATAGATAGTCATACGGCTCACCAGACAAATAAAACAATGACAAAATATAAGTCAAGAAAATAAAATGAATATGAACCAAACGAACGAAAACGAACCACTTATTTCTTACAGAGGAACAAGGTCTCACAGAAGTTCGTTAATGTTGTGATGATGATGCTTTTGTAAAGAGTCGAGCGATCGAAGCAGAAGAGTGAAAATGGTTACAACTAGAGCCATTTTGATTCACATCGTATTCAGGGGGTTTGTCGAACAAATTTTGCGTCCGGAAGGAAGGAATTTGGTCAAAATGACACATTGACCAAATTCCTTCTTTTTTTCTTTTCTTCTTTTTCTTTGGCAGATGGTTTGATTAGGCTTTGAAGCAGATAGCTTTGGACTTGTAGTACCTTCTATTTTCAATCATCCAATCGATCGATTGATAAGAATGAATCATGAACGCACCCAAACGCATATCTGAAACAGCTGTAAGCCTATAATAAATAAATATATTGGACTGAGTCATAAATAATTTTCGATTATTACTCATGAATTATTTTTCATTATTGCTCATGCAAAAAAAAGTATAAAGCATTGTTTTCAATGGTCAGTATAATTGTCACTATTTTGAATGACCTCTTGCCATTTATCAAGTAATTTTTTGATTCCTCTCGAGTAAAATCCAACTGGCTTCGACATGAAGAAACTTTCCCTGTACATTTTCACTTGATCTTCTTGAAAAAAATCTTTTCCAATCAGAGCATTTTGTAGAGAGCGAAAGAGATGGAAATCATTTGGTGCAAGGTCTGGTGAATATGGTTGATGGGGTAGAGCAAACCAGTTCAAATCCAATATTTTATCCTGCGTGATTCTAGATGGATGTGGCCTTGCGTTATCACAGAGAAGCCGTCTGACCGTCGTGCCTTGTCCCGACCCTACCATCACAAAACTGGAACGTATACGCTTCTGCTTTTTGAGGAAGGGAAGCATTCCGATGGTCAAGCGATCCATTTGCTGCCAACATCCGCTAAACAGAGGGTTGGGCATGCCGTAATTAATGATGCGCAAACATGCGCTGAGACTGGACATCTCCAGCGTTTCATAGACGGCGGTGAACAAGTATGGTCGCCGTTTGTGAGACGCGTTTTCTCGCAACTCGTCTCTTTGACCGAACTGCAATCGAGGATCAAACAGAGACCGAGGTTGGGCGAATGGCACCGCGGGTGTCACCATGCTCTCGAGCAACTCTGCCATCCGGGATCAAACTTGTGTGACTTCAATTCCACGAAGGTGTTCTATAGAGGATTAGTGGAAGTGAAGTGCGACGACATTTTTGGAGAAACCCTTAGCGTCGACGAGGAATACCTGACCCACCTCTTCAGACCACTTTCGGGCCGGAACCTATAGACAATTTCCAGAGATCCCTGACCTGGCAGTGCTATCGGAAAGCATTGCCCGTTCGGGATAAGCTCTACAGACACGGTTCAAGAAACACCGGACCAACTTGCCCGAGATGCGGTCAGACCGTTCTGCACGCACTCGTGCAATGTCCAAATATTTCAGACCTGTGGGCTTATGTCGAAATCTGATGAGCGTCCTCAATGATAAATCTCCGGAACGAAACTTTGAAACCCAATTTCGCACTTGCCGGTCAGTAATGGCACTTTGATGACTTTTTTTGTTGCTTTTCTCGTGGATGTTTTGGTCGAGAAAAACAAAAAGACGTCATCAAAATTGCAACCGATCAAAACTAGACCCTTTACCATAAAAACATGTATATCAGGCGCAGGAGTGGCTGTGTGGTAAGAAGCTTGCTTCTCAACCACATGGTTCTGTATTCAGTCCCACTGCGTGGCACTTTGGGCAAGTGTCTTCTACTATAGCCTCGGGCCGACCAAAAGCTTGTGAGTGGATTTGGTAGACGGAAACTGAAAGATGCTCGTCGTATATATATATATATATATATATATATATATATATATATATATATATATATATCGCGCGCACGTGTGTGCATGTGTGTGTGTGTGTTTGTCCTCCACCATCGCTTGACAACCGATGTTAGTGTGTTTACGTCCCCGTAACGTAGCGGTTCGGCAAAAGTGACCGATAGAATAAGTACGAGGCTTACAAAGAATAAGTCCTGGGGTCGATTTGTTCTACTAAAGGCAGTGGCTCCTGCATGGCCGTAGTCAAATGACTGAAACAAGTAAAAGAATAAAAGAATAAAAGAACACTAAAATATTTGGACTTATACCATTTCGAACTCTAACAAGTTAATAAGGTGAATAGACCCGGACGCTTCAACCGAAATTGAGAAAAGAACTACATGCACCACGACAGAAATTGTAAAAATAATCTTTTTCTTTCTCTCCATTTTTTTCTCTGTCTTCCCCGCGTTTTTATAAAAGCTCAATATGACTCAACTTTCAATAATGTACATTTTTTTATAATCTTCACCGAACATTTACACATATATTGCTATCTATCCCTATGAAACTCATTGAAATTTCTGTGGACATTTGAACGTTTGATCGTTCAAACACATTTTTCCGATTTTTCCCTTGTAACTTTAAACTCTCTTAAACCCTTTATTTATTTATTTGTGCCGTTGATAAGCAAAAAATTGTCGAAACCGGTTTGGTATTTGAATAAATCTGTTACAAAATTTAAAAGCGACGACACGTTTTGAGATTCAGATGCATTTTCAAACCTCAAAATAAATTCTCCTGCATTTTTTCATATATGCATATGATGGACTCTACCGTTGAAGAGGCCGTATTTGTCTATGATGTTCAAATACACGCCACTGGCCACTGTGAGTTATTTTTCTAAGCTTAGTTTTGCTTAGTTTTGCGAGCGACTGTCCTCTTATTTACAGGCAATAAACCCTGCCCTTTTCCTTAATAGCAGATGAGCTTTGGAAAAATTCTTAAATCTTGAAATTATCTCCCTTTATCAAGTGGTGCTGGCTATAATTGCCATTTGGCAATTATGATACATCCTTTAGAGGCAAGAATTTATATTGTGTGGTATTTGATAAGCGCGTATTTATCTGTTATACACACACGCATACATATAGATGTATTTCTCTTTGTAACTACAAGTGTGCCGTTGGCGATTTCGTTTCCATCTTTGAACTTTTCCCTTTCTCCTTTCCGACGATGAGCTATGCTCGAAACGTCAAACTCTCTTCTGCCACCGAACGTCAAGCTAATACATTTCTTGTGCACGTCCTCACGTACGATTTATAATTTTTTGTTTCCTATATATATATATAAATGTATATACATGTACATATATATATATATATAACTAAATGACAACAAACCTGGAAAAAGTGATTTATCGGAGAGTAACAGACAGTAAATTGTGTCTCCTGTGATTTTCTCAAAGATTATAAAAATAAAAACTAATAAAGATTTTCAAAACAGACAGAAAACTCGGCTTATTTTCCTTGGGTGAAAGGGCGGTTCGAATCATCAAAACTTACATCACTACTCGAGAACTTTTTATATTCTTCATTTATATACTTAATTTACCCGGATAGTTAATAATTTTTTTCTTTCTATTATAGGCAGGAGGAAGGCGGCGAGCTGGAATAATCGTTAGCATGACGGGCTGAATGCTAAGCGACGTTTCGTCTGTCTGTACGAGCAGAGTTCAAATTCTGCCGAGGCCAACTTTACTTTTCATCCTTTCGGGGGCGATAAAATAAGTACTGGGGTCGATCGAATCGACTTACCTCTCTCCTCGAACTTACTGGCCTTGTGCCAGAATTTGAAATCATGATAAACAGGAGGACAAGTCAATTACATCAACCCCAATACTTAATTGATACTTATTTTATCGACCACAAAAGAACGAAAGGCAAAATTGACCTCGGTGTCATTTGAACTCAGAAACTAAAACCAGAAGAAATGCTGCTACGCAATTTATCAGGCGCGGTACCGATTCTGCCAGCTCATCGCCCGCCGAATAGTTAATACTTACGCAAATATGTGGCTGTATGGTAAGAAGTTTGCTTCCCAGCCACATGGTTCCGGGTTCAGTCTTACAGCGTGGCACCTTGGGTAAGTGTCTTTTACTATAGCCTCGAGTCAACCAATACCTTGTGTGTGGATTTCGAAGACGGATATGCGAGGTGCATTCCAAAACTTTTGACGTAGTTTTAGGCGATGCAGTAATTTAAGTGTATCATTACTATATATCTAATAAGTTGACCTGCTAACATTGAACGCACCCTAGTAAACATTGATAGTCACAGCTGACTAGTTTTCAGAATGCAGTCAGGATGTTACGAAGCTCGTTATGCAATAAAGTTATGTGTTAAACATTAACGCTATAGAAACTTATGAAATGCTCCACGCTGCTTATGGAGTAACTTGTAAAACCCGAACACCTGTTTTTCGCTGGTACACGAAGCCAGGCGAAGCAAGTTCACCGGGAAGCTACTGATGCTCCCCTCTTTTCGATTGCAGGGCATCATTTACACTACTGGGTTCCTTCTGTCCAGACAGTCAACAAAGAATACTTTGTGGAAGGTTTGAGGCACTCTCGGAAGAGATTTCATCGCAAAAGGCAAGAACAACTTTACCAGGACAATGTACCAGTCCACTTCCATCCTGGTAGCCAACTACTTGACAGAGATGGGCATCAAAACTGTCCCTCATCCTCTCTACAGATCAGACCTTGCTCCCTGTGACTTATGGCTGTTCACAAAGCTGAAGGAGATGACGGAGGCTGTGACAAGAGTCCTAGACATTTCACTTCGCGAGACTTCCATGGGGACCTACACAAAGTGGCCAGAGCGCTGCAACAAGTGCATCGAAGTCAAAGGATCCTACTTTGAAGGAGACAGGAGTTTTGCACTTCTTTGAAATTAATGAAAGCCTCTCCTGAAAATGTCTCAAAATTTCTGGAATGCACCTTATACATTTATATATACATATACATCTATGCATCTATCTATCAATCTATTTATCTATCTATCTCTTCATTTCTCTCTCTTCTTTCTTTTTTTTTCTCTCTTTCTTTCTTTCTCTTTCTCTTTCACTTAATATATATAGAGAGAGAGGGGGGAGAGGGAGGGAGAGAAATAAAGACCGACAGACAGACACACACACAGACACACACAGACACACACAGACACACACACACACACACACACAGACACGCACACACACACACACACACACAGACAGACAGACAGACAGACAGACAGACAGACAGACAGATAGATAGATAGATAGATAGATAGATAGATAGATAGATAGATAGATAGATAGATAGGTTTCTTTATTAGCCACACAGGGCTCAACACAGAGTGGACAAAATACAAATGTAGAGTTTTTCTTTTCGAGGGGGTCGAAAACAAAGCAGAAAAAAAAAAAAACAAAAGTGGGGACAACGATGAAAAAAAACATCGCAAAACGTTTGGGGTATTTACAAAAAAATACGAAATAATACAAAAAATTCCCAATAAATGGGGAGGTTATCCGTGGAAAGAAAAACCTACGAAAAGAACACGGTAACCTCGGTCCTTAGTGTCACAGTTTGTTAAATAAAATTTCTTTTATTTATGCAAGAAACGTAAGTAACTCTGTTTACAAAATTTTAAAACGTTTTATAGAATCATGGTCAAGGTGGCTTCGTCATTTATACGTGCCATTCTTGCTACATGTATCCATCTTTTTTCGAAACATTTGCTAGACAACACTTGCATCTCTACTCTCACCTTCCTTTTCAAGTGATACTTGAAAAAGTTGATGAGAGATTGACCAGAGAGGAAAGTATTTGTCTCTAATCTTTTCAGACGCGTCCACCAGATGCATTCTTTCGCCATAGCCACAAGTACGATAAATACAGCTCTTCCTTCCCGTTTAAAGGAAGGAGGCGTGACGATATTAACGATAGACTCGGTTGATAAACCGACTCGTCCCACACGCGACAGCAGTCGTTCGACATAAGCCCACAGCTCCGAAATGGTTGGACACTGCACGAGTGCGTGCAGAACGGTTTCATCGCTCTGACCGCATCTCGGGCAGGTCGGCCCCGCATTTCGCGAGCCGTGTCTATAGAGCTTATCCCGAACGGGTAGCGCCTCTCGGTAACACTGCCAGGCCAGGGATCTCTGGAAGTTGTCCATAGGTCCCGGCCCGAAAGTCGTCCTGAACAGGCGGGTCAGGTATTCCTTGTCGACGCCCAGGTTCGCCCCGAGATCGTCGTCGTACCTGCCCTCCACTAATCCCCTATAGAATGACTTCGTTGTGATGCAGCCGCTCAAGGTCGACCCGGGACGGCAAAGTTGTTGCAGAGCAACGCGACACTCACGGTGCCATACGCCATTCCTCGGCCTCTTTTTGATCCACGACTGCAGCTCGGTCATGGAGACGAGCTGCGGGAAAGCGCGTCGCACAAACGGCGACCACACCTGCTCACCGTCGTCTACGTAGAGCCGGAGATGTCGCAGTCTCAGCGCATGTCTGCGCATCATCAACCACGGCATGCCCAGCCCTCCTTTCAGCGGGTGTTGGCAACAAACGGATCGCCTCACCATCGGAACGCTTCCTTTCCACAAAAAGCGGAAGAGGATGCGCTCCATTTCGGTGATGGCGCGATCGGGACAAGGCACGACGGTCAGGCGGTATTCGATGACGGACGCGATGTACGCGTTCGCCACCTCCGCCCGACCTTTTAGGGACAGCTTCCTCTCGGACCATTGCCGGCAGAGAGTGGCCACCCTACTCGTTATCTCGTCCCAGTTCTTCTCCGTTTGCAGGTCCGGACCGAACCAGACTCCGAGCAACTTGACCGGACCGTCCGTCCAGCGTCCCACTACTGAGGCGCTGCCGGACGGTATGGGCATGCTTCTCCAGGTGCCGAGCAGCAAACCCACCGACTTATCCCGGTTGATTTTCGCTCCCGTCACCGCTTCGTAGTCTTTCAGCGTCTCGCCGACAAGCTCGATGTGCTCGTGGCTAGACGCTATGACGGTGACGTCGTCCGCGTATGCCGACACGCTCGTCCCGCACCCCAGTTCTCGCGGGATGCCCCTCAGCGTCGCCAGCTTCCGCAGTAGTGGCTCGAGAGTCAATACGTACAGGAGCGGCGACAGGGGGCATCCCTGACGAACCGAACGTGCAATGTCGAAGGGTCCCGATAGACGTCCATTGACGCGAACAACCGAACGGATGCCTGTGTACAAGGCAGCCATCCAGCCGCGGAAAACGGGACCGAAACCGGCCGCTTCGAGGACGGCCTCCAAGTATCGATGGTCTACCCTATCGAAAGCTTTGGATTGATCCAAATTGATCAGGGCCCCACCCATGCCAGGTTCCTTAACTACCCTCTCTATGATGTAGCGCATCAGATGGAGGTTGTCATGGATGCTCCGGCCCGGCACGGCGCACGTCTGCTCCGTGCCGACCAGTTTCTCGATGACAAGCGCCAACCGCTTGGCTAACACCTTGGCCAAAATTTTCATGTCTGCATTGAGCAGAGTGATGGGCCTAAAGTTATCTATGGCGTCCCCCTTGTTTGGATCTTTCTTCAGCAGCGTTACCGCTCCTCGGCTCACAAAACCGGGAATGCTCCCGTTCTGCTGCCAGTACACGGCCGCCAAGACTTCTCCAAACAAGTCTGGCATACAGTTGTAAAGCTCGTAGGGCAGACCATCCAAACCCGGAGATTTGTCCGTCAAGCAACCCGCCATCGCGTCCCTCACCTCCTCCGCCGTGATGACCCCTTCGCAGCACTCCGCCTCTCTTGCCGAGAGTCGTGGCAAGCTGTGCAGATAGGCACTAAAGTCCACCCTGCCTTCTCGCTCGCCACTCCTCCCGAACAGTCGGGCAAAATGCCGCTGAAACGCCTCGCACATCTTGCTCGGCTCGAGCAATTCGCGCCCCTGTTCGTCTACCAGAGACCGGATGGTGGCTCTGTTACCCCGCTGCGCCTCCGCCACCCGAGCCTCTCGTGCGGCTCCAACACCTTCATTCCTCAGAGCACGCGTCCTTGCCCTGACAGCACACCCTTCGTGTTTAGCATTGAAGTGTTGGTCGAGGGCCAACCTCGCCGCTAAAACGTCGGATGCGATGCCACTTCGCAATGCCTCTTCTAACTTTATCACTAGCTCCCCCTCTACTCTGTTCCTCTCTACAGCTAGTGCCCTGCTATACCTTATTGCTTCCGCCCTTACTGCTCTCTTGAGGGCAAACCACCATTTGTTGTTGACGATGGCTCCCGTCAAAGCCCTCTTTACTAACGTGCTAATCCGGTCTCTGAAAACCTGTCTCGACGGGAAAGACGCGTTTAGTTTCCAGTAACCGGGACCCTGCCTATGTGCCTTATCTAAGTCTAGCATACACGTCACAAGTTTGTGATCCGTGTAGCTGACTATGTGGAACTGTGGACATCCTAAACTATCTCTATCTCTTGTCCTACACACTATCCTATCTAGATACGATCTCGACGACCCAATGCGGTTGCTCCAAGACCACGTTGGCACATTTGGGTGGTCGAGTCGGTACCTGTCAGACAACTGGAAGCGTCTGAGCAGGTCTATGAGGCCTTTGCATCCCCTTCTAGTTTTGTCACTCCCCACGTAGTCTAGATGCGTGTCCAAGGTAGCATTCCAATCCCCCACTAAAAGTAAGGGACGAGACGTTCCCAGGAATACTTCTAGACGTCGAAAGAAGTCTGACCGACCTGTTAAAGGAGGCACATAAACTGCCAGCAACCGAAAAGCGCCTCCATCGCTGCCGTCCACATCTAGGACAACCAGTCTACCCTCCGGGTCCGTAAATATCGTCTTTACTTGGAGATCCAGACTCTTGCGAAAAAGAACCGCCGTGCCACTACCGCCCATCCTCGGCAGACAGGGAGAAAAATAAATGTTAAACTGTCCGCCAAACATGGACTTTAGGGCCCGCGGTTCATGGAGTCTGGTCTCACTAATGGCTATGATATCCAAATTGTGTGACTTGATGTCATTTAAGAGGTACCCTTGTTTCCAAGGGGACCCTAAGCCACGCACATTCACACAACCAATCTTCACCATGATCCTATTTATACGTGTGCTTTAAAGCACAAAACAAAAGAACAGAAAGTTACTTACCGTTCGAAAGTTTTGTTTCCTCCTTGGATTTTTCACCAAGGAGGCTATTGTACAATTTCTTGCACAAATATTTCTGGAATCCCCCTACCGAGTTGGGGTAGAGGGATTTTATTGTGTTGTGTAATGCTGGTGTTACATGATAAATTTTAATATGTTTTGGCGGTGTTGTGCGTGGGTGGTTGTTTGTTTTGATGTCGTTATTTGTGATGTTTGTTTTAGAGTTGATGTAATTCATCAACTCTGTGTTTGTAGTGTCTATTGCTGTTTTTTTTTTTTTTGGTGTGTTATCATTGGTGTTTATCGTGTAGGCGTTGGGAGTGTTTTCGGGAGATGTGAATCTCCCTGCTTTGTTGTTGTTCGTTTTTCTTTTTTTGCTCCTCTTCCTCCTTCCTTTTTGGGCAATTTTCCATTCCTCAGTACTTGACTCGTCTTCAGATGAAAACTCTGAGGAATCGGAAGGAGGTAGAGGCATGTTGTATGCTTCTGTGTTTGCTTGTGTAAGTGGTTGTATTGTTGTTTTTGTTGTTGTTGGTTGTTGAATTTTTGGTTGTGGTGTAAGTGATGTGGGGGAAGGGGTATCAGTTTTTGTATTGTCTTTTCTTTTTTCGTCTTCTTTGTTTGTTAATTTTGTAGTTTTTGTTGTATTTTCTTTCGTTGATGTTGTTGATGTTGCTTTTATTGTTTTTTGTGTGGATGGCGGTGTGGGCAGCAAGGCTTTTTTTTGTGTGTTTAGTTAGTTCTTGTTGTTGTTGTTGTGTTTTTCGGGCAGTCGGACACTCCTTTTTAAGGTGTGCCTCGCTGTCGCATAAGTAACAGCGAGGCCGCCTGCCCTCTACTACTATATGCAACTTTTGGTTTGTTGCCAAACGGATGTATGGTGGGATTTTTTTGATTTCTTGTTCGTTTGTGTGGAACAAGATTTGTATGCTTTTTCCGGTCCAATTGCTCTCTCCAACGTTTATTTTTAGTATGTTGATGTTATCCATATCAACACATATGGCCGATATCAACCATAGTGTGTCGATTGTTGGAGGTGCGTGCTTTATTGTTACCTTTGTTACCTTTTGGCCAAGGTAACTGGGTAACATTGTTATTTCAGGTGTGTGAAGATTTAGCGTTGAATACGTCTTCGCCAACTCTTCATTTCGAAAAATCACCTGTACCTGTGCAAATCTATACCAAGTAATATATGTTTTTTTTATCCCATATTGATTGCAAACATTTTTGAATTTTGTCTATACTGGCCTGTTCCGGCCTTCTATTTTTAGTGTTTATTATTTTATATATTATTGTTTTTCTACTTGTTTCCTCTAATATGTGTTGTGGTATGTTTAAGTGTACTTCACCGCTTTCTTTGGTGATTAATTTTCTCGTTTCTATTATTTCTTTTGTTGTGTAAGACACAACAGTTTCACTTTGCTTCAAAGCTTCAGCAAAGTTTTTGTTTTTGTTATTGTTGTTATTGTTGTTGCTGGTGCTGGCACTGGTATTGGTGCCAGATGTGGTATTTGTGTCAGTGGTGTTGTGGCTTTTTCCTTCCTCTCTTTCGCTTCCTGCTGGTGAAGAGAGCAAAGGCTGAGCTGAACTATTGCTGCTGCTGCTGCTGTTGTTGTTGTTGTCGTTGTTGTTGGTGGTGGTGGTAATGGTGACGTCACCAGAATTGGTGCTGACGTCAGATTCTTTGGAGGCATTGTCTATGTTCTGTTTTGTAACCTTGGTTACAGTTTTGTTTTTGTTGTTGTTGTTGGTGGTGGTGGCGGTGTTAACACTTGAATTTGTGTGTGTAAATTCTTTTTTCTTTTTCTCCATTCTCTCGTTTAACTGTGAGGAAGGAAGACTAGGAAATTCTTTTTCGAACGAAACACTGCAAAATGCAGCGTTCGTGTCACAAAGATTCTCATGGCTACAAGACGCCATCGTCTCAAAAAAAAATGGCTAGAAAGCCGAAATTGGTTTTTATATCCTGGAAATGTGCCACACAGGGCAGATTTCCGTCGCAAAAAACTTGCACCAGAGAGTCTACAAGTTGTTATACAACTTTGTATATAAAATAAACTTTACAAACAAACTTTTTAAAACATGAAAAAGGCAAAACTTACGGAGCCGACACGTCTACCGTCCGTCCATAGAGATAGATATCTTTTTATTATAGCCACACAGGGCTAAATACAGAAAATGGACAAATTACAAAGTAGAGCTTTGGGGGGGGGATAATTTGGATCAAAAGGGATCGCGGGAAGAAAAAAAAAAAAGAAAAAAAACGGGGGGGGGGGGCGATCAATAGGGATCGTGTATCACAGTCGATGTAAAAAACGGGGAACAGATTAGGTTTATCCGTGGAGAGAAAAGCCTACGGAAAAGACCACGGTCACCTCAGGCTTTTTTTTTTTTAAGGTACATGAAAGTAAGTACCTTCTCTCTTTTTGTCTCTTTTTGTTACAAGTCTATGCTTAAAATGGTGTCGTCTTTCATTCTTACCATTCTTGCCACATTTACCCATTTTTCATTGAAACTTTCATTCGACAACACCTTCCTCTCTATCCTCATCCTCCTTTTCAAGTGGTACTTGAAAAAGTTGACGAGGGACTGACCAGAGAGGAAAGTGTTTGTTTGTAGACCTTTCAAACGCGTCCACCACACGCATTCTTTTGCCATAGCTATCAGTGTTACAAAAACCGTTTTTCCTTCCCGTTTAAAGGAAGGTGGCGGAACAATATTCACGATAGACTCGGCTGATAAGTGGGCTCGTCCCACACGCGACAACAGCCGTTCGACGAAGGTCCACAGCTCTGAAATATCTGGACACTGCACGAGTGCGTGCAGAACGGTTTCGTCGCTCTGACCGCATCTCGGGCAGGTCGGTCCGGTGGTTTTCGAACCGTGTCTGTAGATCTTCTCTCGAACTGGTAGTGCGTCTCGATAGCATTGCCAAGCCAGGGATCTCTGGAAATTATCCATAGGCCCCGGCCCGAACGTCGTCTTGAAAAGGCGGGTTAAGAATTTCTCGTCGACACCCAGGTTTGCCCCGAGAGTGTCGCCAGACCTCCCCTCCACTAGTCCTCTATAGAACGTCCATAGAGATAGATAGATAGATAGATAGATAGATCGATAGATAGATAGATAGATAGATAGATAGATAGATAGATAGATAGATAGATAGATAGATAGTTTGATAGATGTCAATGTGTTTGTGCCTTTGTGTTTGTGTTTACTCACCACCACCGCTTGACAACCGGTGTTGGTTTGTTTAGCTCCCTGTTACTTAGCGTTTCCGTAAAAGAGAACAAATAAGGCTAAGTACCAGACTTTCAAAAAAAAAAAAAAAGAACTGAACTGTATACAACAAACTAGGGCGAAAGAATCACACCTCATCGGTCGAACAACGCTGCTTACCATGCAACATCGGAGATTTACATCACCTTGCTATACAATTTCAATACTTAGAGCTATTAAATGATCTAGGCGCTTGGAATTTAGGTGTGTGGCTTATGAGATTGCAGCGATAGTTGTGACAATGGTTATGGGAGCTATATTGGTGGTGGCAACGGCAGTTTCATTGCAAAAGTGAGAACTGAGGTAGTGATAATTAATGTGGTTGTTATTTTACTCTACGTCATCTCTGATTGAGTAGACCCTATATAATCGAAGGCATTCCAGTCATGACATCCGGTTTTTACTTTTTATTTTCTATTTTCTTTTATTCATTTATTTATTTATTTAGTTATTTATTTATTTGTCAGACATTGGACTACATTCTTTCGTGTGACGATACTTATTCAAATTCATTTTTTTGCTGTTATTAATGGTAGGTTTGGTGACCCCCTTGTAAACAACTGTTTCATTGGTTTACGTTGTGGTCGTCATCGTGTTACCGTTGTTGTTATTTTAATTTCGGGTCAACCTCGATTGAGTAGACTTAGAATCAAAAGGCTTCCGGCTCTGAACCTGTAGTAGTAGTAGTAGTAGTAGTAGTAGTGGTGGTGGTGGTGGTGGTGGTGGTGGTGGTGGTGGTGGTGGTATCGGTAGTAGTAGTAGTAGTGGTGGTGGTAGTGGCGGTAGTGGTAGTAGTAGTAGTAGTAGTAGTAGTAGTAGTAGTAGTAGTAGTAGTAGTGGTGGTGGTGGTGGTAGTGGTGGTGGTGGTAGTACTAGTAGTAGTAGTAGTAGTAGTAGTAGTAGTAGTAGTAGTAGTAGTAATGGTGGTGGTGGTGGTGGTGGTAGTAGTAGTAGTTGTTGTTGTTGCTGATGTTGCTGCTGCTGCTGCTGCTGCTGCTATCGTTCTTGTTTCACCCCGAGTGTGCTGTGATTGAGCAAATTTATGATCTAAAGTGTTCCAAGCATCGATGAAAATTGTGACTGAAACAAATAAATGATACAAGATATCTAGGAGTACACCGTCTTGTATCTTTCTCTTATCTTTTGCTTGTTTCACCGATTAGACTGCGGCCATGCTGGGGCATTGCCTTGAAGAATTCAGTCGAACGAATTGATCCCAATATTTATTTTTTTTTTTTCTCTAAGCCTGATACTTATAATATTGGTCTCTCTTTATGGAACTGCTAAGTTACGTGATACAAGCAAACCTACATCGTTGTCAAGCGGTAGTGGTGACAAAATACAAAGACGCACACACACACACGCACGCACACACACACACACACACACACACACACACACACACACACACACACACACACACACACACACACACATATGTCTATGCTGGTAAAAACCTCCTCGTCGAAAGAAAACTCCGGAAGAAAACCAAAACTTTCAGATAGGGACCGTCGGACACATACGCGAATTGTTAGAAAGGATCACAAAAGTACAGCTTCCGAAATTATTGCAGAGCTTAATGACCACCTCGAGAACCTAGTTTCCACAAAAACTGTTCGCCGGGAGCTGCACGAAACCGGATTTCACGGGAGGGCTGTAATCAGAAAACCACTACTTTCAAAAACAAACGTTGCAAAGCGTTTAGAATGGAGTAAAAACTTACAGAATTGGTCCCTAGAGCAGTAGAAGAATGTTATTTTCTCGGACGAGTCATCCTTTACTTTATTTCCGACCACGGGCCGAGTATACGTGTGGAGACATCCAAAAGAAGCATTTGACCCAGACTGCCTTCTTCCAACTGTTAAACATGGAGGAGGATCTGTGATGATCTAGGGGGCTATATCTTGGAAATCCGTCGGCCCAATGGTTTCCCTTCATGGAAGAATTAATAGTCAAGACTATTTCAGCATTTTATCTGATAAAATTCATCCTATGGTTGCAGAACTGTTTCCGGAGGAAAACGCAATCTTTCAGGATGATAATGTACCAATTCACACAACTAAAGTTGTTACTGAATGGCACGAGGAACATTCTAGTGAAAGTGAACATCTTATCTGGCCACCACAGTCCCCACATCTCAATATTATTGAACATTTATGTTGCATTTTAGAAAAACAAGTAAGGAGTCGATATTCACCACCATCATCACTACAAGAACTGGAAACTGTTTTAGCTGAAGAATGGACAAAAATTCCTTTGAAAACGATTCAAATTTTGTACTAGTCCATACCTCGTAGAATTCAAGCTGTAATTACTGCCAAAGGCGGTCTTACCCCATATTAAAATAAATTTGTTTGAAATTTTAAGGTGTTTCCATTATTTTGTCCAACCCCTGTGTGTATATATACATATATATACATATATATATATATATATATATATATATATATATATATATATATATATATATATATATATATATATATATATATAGGAATTTCAACCATGTTTCGTGGTCTGCTACCACAACAGCTCCGTTATAGGATCCAGTTAGCTCAAGACATCATCAGGAGGAACCACGTCCGGTTTCGGCCCCTACTCCTCTACCGTTTTGACGTGGCGGGGCCCCTCCTTTCTGAGGTGTCTTCAGCTCTGGTGTTGGGTGTATGTCTTCTTTCTTCTATTCCCTGGCCTCTTCGATGCAGCATCAACGAGCATATATATATATATATATATATATATATATATATAAAGTGTAGTAATATATATATATATATATATATATATATATATATATATATATATATATATATATATATATATATATATATATATATATATGTGTATACATATATATAGATATATTATTACAATTAAAAGGGTAAAGGATTATCAACTTATTAATAAATTAATAATTAATAATTTTTACCAAGCCCTTCGGTATGTAAGCACCATTATCGGTGTGGAACTTATTTAAAAGTTCTTATACATTTATAAACAAAATTAAGGGATCAGCAACAGGTTGCTTCACCACATACCGAAGTTCAGAAATAGCAGCTAAAAATGCTGAAACTCCAACAGATAGCAGTTACCCGCAACTCACATAGGCAAAACAAGAAGAAAACTAATGAACTAAACTATGGCTAGTTTAGTTCGTTATTTTTCTTCTTGTTTTGCCTATGTGAGTTGCGGGTAACTGTTATCTGTTGGAGTTTCAGCATTTTTAGCTGCTATTTCTGAACTTCGGTATGTGTATATATAGATATAGGTAGATAGATAGAGAGAGAGAGACAAAGACAGAGGCAGAGACAGAGAGAAGTGTGGGTGTGGATTTGAGGAAAAACGTAATGTGTTAGCAGAAACGTCGCTCACTTAGTGTCAATAATAACGACAGACAGGTAAGATTGGTAGGACAGGTAAGAAACGTGAGGAGGGGAGAGAGGAGAGAGAGGCGGTGTAGTGAGCGGTGGGAGGAGAGAGGTGACAGAAGTGAATGGAAGGGAAGAGGTGAAAGGTGAGGTAGGTGGTGTAAAAAGTAATCATAATACATCCGGTGGTTGGGTATTGTGTAAGTTGTAGTATACGGGTGGTTCACTTGCCTAAGAAATGAAATCAGAAGTAAAAACAAAATGTATAAAAGTGAGGGAAAGAGAAGAGAAAAAGAAAGATTATACTCTTGTTATAAATGACGGAGATTTGGGTCGTCGTCGTTGTTGTAAGAAGTGGTGGTGGTGGCGGTGGTGGTGGTGGTGGTGGTGGTGGTGGTGGTGGTGGCGGCGGTGGTGGTGGTGGTGGTAGTGCTGCTGCTGTTGATGGAAGCAATAGGGTAAACCTAGATCTGCAATACTGATATCTAAGAGGACATACATACATACATACATACATACAAGCATTCATACGGACATATTTACACACAGACAGATATACTTGAATGCGTACATATGTGCATGTATATATGTGTCTACAAGTGTGGATATATATATATATATATATATATATATATATATACACATACATACGTACACACATACACTTACACATTCTTCCATATACATTCGGATACACACATGCTGTCAGACATAGACAAACAGAATACCATGCATGCATACGTACCTCAATGTGCATACACCATATGTGTGTATGTATGTATTTATGTATGTATGTATGTATGTACATATGTATGTATATTTATATATATACATATATATATATATATATATATATATATATATATATATATATATATGTATGTATGTATGTATGTACGTATGTATGTATATATATATATAAATACATTTATATATATATATATATATATATATATATATATATATATATATATATATATATATACATATATATAAATACATTCATATATATACATATATATACATACACACACATATATATATATGTGTGTATATATATATATATATATATATATATATATATATATAATACATATATAGACATATATATATATATATATATATATATACACACACACATATATAGATAGATATATGTAAGTATGTATGTATGTATGTATGTATGTATGTATGCATACACACACACACACATACAAGCAGACACACAAACGGACACGCGTGTTAGCTTGTTTGACCCTAAATGATGTAGTAGGATATAAAGGTGTTCATAAATGAGCGCGTGAGGGGTATGTTAGAAAGAAAAGGTGAAGAAAGAGAAGCGAAAATGGATAAAGGAAAGCGAATGAAATCAGGCTAACAGGTTGATGAAGGGACGAATCGCTGCGCAGTTTAAGTTATGAGCTCAATGCAGACATGATCCATACATCACGTTTTCTAAGACGTTTATTTGTGCATGTTTATGTCGGCTTAATGTTAACACAGACAGAACATATTGATCTCTGGTTGTTTTCGTAGATGTTTTTGTTCAGTGATTGTGACGGACTTCGCCAATAGTTTAATCTTATATGAAAACATGGATTAAAAACATAGATTTCAAGGCCAAATGATATTAAAGATTTTATACGAATGTATCATATCCTGAAAACAGTAATAACAAATGAAACATTGTGATCATCAAAATTAATCAATCTTTTTATCTTTTAATTGTTTTTTTTTTAATTTTCATTGCAGCCATACGTGTGTATGTGTGTGTGTGCGCGCGCGCTTGAGTGTGTATGTTTTTCTTTGTGTGTTTTTTATGCGTTAGTCCCCTCTACCGTTTGGTTACCGATATTGGTTCATTTATGTCCCAGCAATTAAGAGATTCAGCAAAAACGAACGATATATTAAGTAACTAAGCTTATAAGTAAATAAATACTGGGGATAGATCTGTTCGACTAAACCTTTCAAGACGGTGCCCCAGTATGGCCGCAATCCAGTGAACGAAACTAGTAAAAGGATAAAAGAATATTTCTACATATCTGAAACTATTGAACTACCTTAGCCTATAGAGGTTTGGGGTGGGAGGGGGTCTAACTATATCCCTATGTTCTTTCCTTTAACAGTTCACTATGTCTAACTATCCCATATATTATAGGAGAAAAGAGGTCTTACATACAACGCGGTTTATTACATTAAATTAACAACCTTCTGTTAAGTTTCCATCAGCATCATTAAACTCATCATTAAATAAAATAACTCTAGCAAAACAAGATTATTAAAAGCCATCTATGTATCATATTTAACGTATATACAAGATACTGTAGTTTCGTCCGAGATAAAATCTCTTATAGACGTGTTGCGTTTAAAAAAACACACACACACACACACACACACTATATATCGGAAACTCACCCTAGCAGCAGCTAACGAAAACAGCCTCATGCTTAAACAAAATTCGTCGCTTCTTCCAATATATAGAAAACAGTGAATAGTGCATTCACTGATACTGCCAATAGCTGTGGGGCTGAAAAAAAATCTGGTGTACGCAATTGAAGTAGTATTAAATTAAAACAGATATTTATGTATCTTACTTAATGTATATATACCGTTGATAGGCAAGATACTGCGGTCGTCATCTTCATAATTTTCATCATCGTCGTTGTCATCATCATCATTATTATTTTCATCATCATCATCATCATTATCCATTACTGTTTGCATTACCAAAACTGTGATGCAATAACCCTCATGGAACTATGTGACGCTTAAAGAAACAAAATTACAGCCAAACTTTAAACCGTAAAGTTTTTAATCTCCACGTTCAAATTTTTGTATCTTACCAGCTGCAATTTTAGACTTTTGCACGTCGTAAGAAGAAAAGAAGACAATTTTTAAAAAATAAATAAATAAATAAATAAATAAACGAAACAATAAAGCAAACAGTAAGAACAAAAGAATCAACAATCTAATGGCAACAATAACAGATGCAGTAACATCAGTAGCAGAAATTAGATTCCAAACAGATGAAGGTTGGCAACGGGGTGACACGTAAAAGCATTGTAAGCGTCTTGTGACTCACATAATAGTCTAAGGGCGTTGAGTCAGGTAAGGTTATCATTAGGAGAATGAGTGGGGGGCTCGAGGTTGAAAGGAATAATCTGTAGAAGTAGAGTTTAACTTTTTAAGTGTAGCATGACGGTATTTTGGTCTGAAGATCCTGGTAAGTATTAGGTTATTAATACTCAGAAGAAACGGTGAGAGAAGAAGAAAAAAAATAAGAGTAAAGAAAAGGGGAGAAATTTAGGAAGATATATCATTAAAGGTTATGTAAAGTGATTAAAGAAAAACTTAAAACACTTGAAAATTTATTGTTGTTTTTTAGTTTACGTCATTCAAGTATGCCAGGACTTGTGTGTGTGTGTGTGTGTGTGTGTGTGTGTGTGTGTGTGTGTGTGTGTGTGTGTGCGTGTGTGTGCGTGTGCATATGTATAAATTTATGCATGTATATATATATATATATATATATATATATACACGTGAATGTTTTATGCATGCATATGTACGTATCTATATATAAGTATCAATGTATTTATGTATTTATGTAAGTTTGTACATGTGTATGCATGTATGTATATATGTATGTATGTATGTATGTCCATTAATGCTTGTATGTATGAATGCTTTCTTGTATGTTTTTATGTACATACGTATGCATGTATGTGTATGTATGCATGTATATATGTGTGTATGTATGCATGTGTGTGTGTGTGTGTGTGTGTAATATGGATGTATGCTGTATGTGTGTATATATGTATGTCTCTATGTGTGTGTATATATATATATGTTTGTATGCATGCATGTGTGTGGGGGTATGTGTGTATGGTATGAGTTAATGACTGAATAACTTAATTAGTGTACATCAACGATGATGGAGATTTGATATTCGGTCTCGATGACGAGTGGGTGGTTTCTCGTTTGTGTTGACCTTCCAGGTCATGAGTTAAAGATTCCTCACCTTGCCACTGGTTACTGCCCGATCTATTTGGGCGAGGTCCTGAACTTCATTACGTTTCAGACATTCTGTCCGAAATAGGTAGCAATAAACAGATAGGGTGATTTAATGGCTGATGAACAGGAGTTGATAATATGTGTAATGTGCCTTGAAGTTCCGGGAACGAAGCTAGTTATGTGCCTTTGAAGTTCCGGGAGCAAAACTAGTTCAAGTTTTGTGCTTGGTTTTATACAAAATTAGATCTTTAAAGAAGCACTAATAGCTATTCTAGACGCTAGAACTCTAGGGAGTCAAAATTGCCTCTAAACAGAGAGTACTTAAAGATTTGTAGCACAATTTTGGATCTTCAATCGTCTCTGTATTCTCTGATGGGTGTGCGAAAATGGAACATGAAACAGAAATAAATCTATGCATCTTCTGTTATATTTATGAAAATTAATTTTGAAAAAATCCTTTCATCTACCCTTGATCAAAATGTAAGGGGAATAAATCATTTGGAGACATACTCCCAATTATGAACGTCTGCTTGCGAATCATTTCAGTATGATGTGTGCAGATGCATTATGCAAGTAAAATAAAGTATATTCCAGTGTGACTGTTCTAGTCCATAGACTTGTCCATATACATACACATATACATATGTATGTATGTATGTATGTTCTCTTCCTCTTTTTGATTTGGTGTAAATTTTGACCACCTACTCGGTAGCAAGGTTGTGAAGGAAAGTATCTTGCTTTAACCATCAGCCTTTAAATCTTAAGAAGGTTTTGCAGACATTTATAGTCTTAGATATCGTGATCATTTATAGCATATGAATTAAGGATTTACTTTCTCTCCCCAAGATTCCAAAGTTCAGCCATACTTTGCTCCAGACGGGTTGAAATATATTCAATAATAATAGGTACGAAGCTGAAAGTGTACTTTGAGTACTGGATTTGCAAACTCTTATCAATGGCCTATGCATGTCCTCTTTTTCGTATTTTTCTAATCACATTCGTATTCGAAGGGTAGCTGATTTCCACGGCAGAACGTATCTTTTATTTGTTGTTCAACACAACGATACCTGGCCAAATTCTCAAGTTCCGGATGTATGTATGTATGTATGTATGTTATTATTCAATTTTATTTCAAAATGTCTTGCCTATAGAGAAAGAGCCGGTTTCTAACCTAGATCCAAGGCTCCTTCATTGGAACTTCAACATCAAAAACAGAGCATTTTTGTTTGCATGTATGTATATATGCCGATTTGTATATTCTGCTTTATGCATGTATTCCCATGCATATAGTTGTATATCTAGGCATGCTCATATATATTTAAATGCTAAACTTCTGAAAAGTTTTACAAGTTTTTACAGTTCTAGTGATGGATTGGATCTGGTGAATAAATCAATCACCTGGGTTTGTAAAAGTCATTTTGTAGATATTTGTGACAACCAGAAGCAGACCTGGAATAGAGAAGGTGTATCATTCATGAGGCCGTGAATGACGACAAAAGGACTAACCAGTGGACTGATTGATCGGCCGAATGATTAAGCAAACAATCGATTAATTAATTGGTTACATATTAACGAATTGACTGATGAAAAAGTGAATGAAATAAATCCAGTATGTATATTTTCTTTTATCATTTATCTGTTTCAGTCATTGGACTGCGACCATACTGGGGCACCACCTTGAAGAACTTGTAGTCGAATGAATCGACCCCAGTAATATATTTTTAAGCCTGGTCCTTGTTCTATAGGTCTCTTTAACCGAACCGCTAGGTTGCGGAAACATATGCAAACCAACACTGGGAACATAAGCGGTGGTGGGGGGACAAACACAGACACAAAGACACATACACACACACACACACACACACACACATACACAGATATATATATATATATATGGGCAATGAATTCGTGGAAGTGTTGGAGTAGATGACAGATATCCTATGCTATGCGTTCCGGCTCTCTGCATTCTAGTTTCAAATTCCGCCAAGCAATTCAAATCCCGTCGATGCTCAGAGCTAATAACCCGACCACGGGTCCACAATTTACTGTGAAAAAACCACAATGTCTAGGTTGAATGATTTTTTAATTTTTTATTCGTCTGCTCGATATTTGCTGGTCTAGGAATAAACAACAGCAACATTAACAACGCCGATTACCACTATCGTTACCACCTCAACTGCTATTATTCTTACATCTACTACTAAACCCTATCATTGCACAAAAGCTCAATTAAAAATCGTTTGTACTGCGACATTTAAGCAACATTTTACTAATTTCAGTTTCTTTAAGGACTTTCTATGACATTTACTTCATCCAGGCAGAGGTATTCTTGGCCCAGATTTATCTCCCTTATCTCTTTTCATTCCGTTGTTAGAATCCTGTCATTTTGTTTTGCCTGTTTCGCCATTTCTACCGAACCACCAGCTCCGGTTTCATTTTACACCATTTCTAATTGATATTTTACGACTTATCTGAAGATTTTAAGATGTTACGTGACTTTTACCATTCCAGCATGTTTTAATTCTTTCAAGATACTCTTTTTTGTTCTTTTCTTTTTCTGATCCTTTTAGGGATATTTTTTCTTGTAAGTGGTTTTTTGGGGCGTATTTTGTTTTATGTTGATTGTTACTTTAGTTATTGTTGTTGTTCTTGTTGTTGTTTTCATTTTAAGCTTCTTTTTATTTTTCTTGATAGACGTTGTTGTTGTTATTGTTGTTAACATTAATGTACTTTGTTGATATTACTCTTCTTTTTTCTTCTTGATCTTTTTGTTTTCAAAGCTATAAAACATTTCTTTTTCTTCGTTTTATTTTAGTTAAACTCCAGCTTCAAGACACTATGATATATTCCTACTAAAGTTGGTCATTTGGGCAGCCAGTGATTGCTATTTTGTTTTATTTTCATTTTATTCTATTTTAATCTCTTCACGAAATAAAACTCACAGATCCGGCACTTCGGTAATAAAACCTCTTTTGGAAAGGGTATTAGTAAGTCTGTAAGGAGATAACTTTTGTAACCGTTCTCTCTCTCTCACTCTCTCTCTCTCTCTCTCTCTCTCTCTCTCTCTCTCTCTCTCTATCTATCTATCTATCTATCTATCTCTCTTTCTTTCTCTCTCTTTGCATACACACGGCATGTAGAGTTATGTGTCTATAATGCGCATGTTCCTCCGACGAGGCAACGATGACCATCTGATCAACCTCGAACTGACTGATGATTTGCGCGCTGACTTTGTTTAAAATGAGAAAGAGATGGGCACCATCAACTTCGCTTTCTAGTCCGTGACCACCATCAATCCAATGGCAAGACCAGGTCAAGACGACTCGGGATGGAGATGGATGTCTTGTTTTCCTCATCTTGCTGTCTGCACTCTACAATTCGTCGTCGCAGCAGCCTTCCCCTCTGCTGACCCACGGAGGTTTCCTCCGCAGAGTCCGCCAGATCCAGTCGTCACATGTACAAGTAGGCAAGCCCTAACTTATCAAAAGTTACACACCCGTAAGCTACCTTCACATGGTCTAGCCTGCCTGTTGAGATGGTTTGCCGGTGTGTGGCCACCACTGCATACAAACTGCTACTTAGATCCACTGGTGAGTGTGGGTGCCACCCCTAATAATGCGACGTGTTCCCTTGTCAAAAGTGCTATCCCTACCTGATACCCCGTAGTAAAGTAAAGTTCCTTCCCGAGTCATACAGACTCATAAGGGCCGGTTTCCCGGTTCCCATGGCGTATAAATTCCTCACCTGGACGGGACACCGCTCCGTCGCAGGATTACTCATTTTTGCCAGCTGAGTGGACTGAACTAACATGGAATGAAGTGTTTTGCTCACGAACAACGCGTGGCCCGTTCCAGAAATCGAAACCACAATCTTACGATCATGAGTCCAACACACTAACCACTAAGCCACGCGCATCCACGGTACCTAATACATCCCGCAAAAGAAACAATAAATCACTACATTCAACAGTATACAAATTTTTAATCCATGTGCCTCATGTTCCAGCATATGACCCACTCCTTGGGTCATGGTATCTCTTTGTATTGTATTGTTGCTTGTTTTCCTTATCTTTTATATACGTCAAGTTATGATTGCAATCAATTATATATTTTGTTGTAAAGAATTTATCCTTCACAAATTGCATACAGAAAATTTAAATAAAGTTTACAGCAACTCACTCATGCTTCGAAAGCTATATATAGTTACTAGAGCATCAAGTACTGCGTTACAGAAAATTATTCAGTGTTATCGTCTTATAATTATAATCCATGCGTGTTTCATTTCGTTTGAAGTAGCGTCGTATTGTTACCCACTGAAACCTCTCAAGGTACATGTGATTGCTTACTGTTTAATGTGGACTGAGTCGATTGGGCACGGCTGTTTGGGCGGTGAAGGTTTGGTTCGGCTGACTAGAAATTCAGCCTGTTTTGCCGACAGTACTTTTGGGCGCTGAAGATAAGCACATACAGACGCGCACGTATGACACTCACTCACATACGCGAGCGCACAGATATATATATATATATATATATGTGTGTGTGTGTGTGTGTGTGTGTGTGTGTGTGTGTGTGTGTGTGTGTATGTATGTATGAATATATATATATATATTTATATATATATATATATATATATATATATATATATATATATATATATATATATATACATATATAAAATATGAATAATATATAAATATATGCACATATACATACATATATGTACATAACTACATATATATGTATATATATATGTATATATACATGCATATATGGGTACAGGACATCAAAAAAACGTAGACAAAATGAGAAACGATAACATAAAATGCTCGAAACGCGGAGTAGATAAAACAGCGGACAACTGATGAAGGGAATGTTTTTTATGTTGCCTGTCTCGTTTCTCTGTTTGTTTCTTTCTTTCGTTGTTCGAAAAAAAGTTCGTTTTCTATGTTCTCGTTTCTCATTTTGTCTCCGTTTTTTTTTTTTTTTAATGTCTTGTACCCATATATGCATGTATCTATGGCCAGAACCTCCTGGAAAATAACCATAGCGAGGGACATTCCACAGTTGAATTAGAACAGTCACAAACAGTGAAAGAAGACATGCACCCAACACCAGAGTTGAAGACACCTCCGAAAGGAGGGGCCCCGCCACGTCAAAACGGTAGTGGAGTAGGGGCCGAAACCGGACGTGGTTCCTCCTGATGATGTCTTGAGCTAACTGGATCCTATAAAGGAGCTTTTGTGGTAGCAGACCACGAAACATGGTTGAAATTCCTTCCTATATATATATATATATATATATATATATATATATATATATATATATATATATATATATATATGTATGTATGTATGTATATATAGATCTATATCTATATTATATATGTATATATATACGTGTATGTGTGTGTGTATATATATATATATATATGTGTGTGTGTGTGCCGAACTTTGGCATCAAGTATTACAGGAATGCCCGCACGGGTCGCCACTGCATGGTGCCAAAGGTGCCGTCCACTGCATCTCACATAAGAACAAGATACTGCAGCAGCCTCGGTTTCAGAGGACCTCAGCTCTTCAATGCCCTGCCAAAACATTTGAGAGACCTGCAAGACACGGATGTGGAGGTCTTCAAGACAAAACTCGACGCTTTCCTCTCCACGATACCAGACGAACCAATGGCTCGAAATGAGACACAGTTTAGGGCAGCGATGTCAAATTCTCTTATACACCAGATGTGCCATCAAAACTCTTGATTGGACTATATCAGGTGCAGGAGAAGAGCCATGCAAGGAACGTGAAGAGAGCAAAGCATAAAGACAGAAAATCACGGTGGTGCTCCAGCATGACCACAGCCACTTGGCTGAAACCCATAAATAAATAAATAAATAAATATATATATATATATATATATATATATATATATATATATATATATATATATATATATATATATATATATATATATATATATACATACATACATATATACATACATATTGATGTGTATGCATATATATATACTTATATATATATGTATGTATATATATATATATATATATATATATATATATATATATATATATATATATATATATATATATATAAGTGCGTGTGTGTGTGTACACACCAGAAAATAAAGCTATTAGCTGTTATAAATCTAATCTTTCTCGTCTATTCTTAAATTTGCTAACACAGTTTTGAATATTGAACGAAATGTTAGCGATATTACTAGGAGTACTATAGGATTGTCATAAATTTATCTAGGTCACAGGTAGTTAGTTACTGTCTACAGTTTTAAAACATTTCTACATATCGGAATACGTATACCACTAAATGGTGTACTATAAGTAATCCAGTAGTTTATGCATGCACAAATTATAAAACATTCATCGTTGCCAAAATATAATACTTAAACTGGTGTGTTAGATTCTCTTTCAACATTATTTCTTACTCTTACGGCAGCGAACCATGCCCGGCGCTAAACGGGTGAACTGGACGACACTTCCCCCTCACTATTCAATGGTGCACTCTCAGATTTAAAAAATACAGTTTACAAAAATCTTCCTACAATACAAATTATAGTGACCACCCAGAATATTTTGAAGCACCTCAGACACCAAAGTCTGACGACGGGCCTACAGTGACTTAGCAGAATCATTAATGTGTCAGAAAAACATATAGCTTGGGGTATTTGTTCAAGATGTTTACGTTCGGTGTTCAAATCTGCCGAGGTCAACTCTGTCTTTCGTTCTTTCCGGGTCAATAAAATGAAATACCAGTCAAGTATAGAGGACGGTGGTATTCACTAACATCCACTCCTTAAAATCGCTCACCTTGTGCCTAAATCAGAAACCATTCTAACTCCCTGTCCTTGCTATCGTTTTTTCCAAGAAATAGTTTTTGTTTCTAGCTTCTATTTCCACCAAGATGAGATTCCCTTACTGTCTGGTCTTTTTTTTCCAAATTTTCTTCTCAATATTTTCC
>NC_142929.1:42496990-42564490 GCF_046866305.1 Octopus bimaculoides | reverse complement strand
TCTCTCTCTCTCTCTCTCTCTCTCTCTCTCTCTCAATTATTGATACTTCTAAGTTATTAACGATAACGTACCTGACTCTCTCTCTATCTATCATGTTATACATAATCTTCAAGGCACCGAGCTAGCAGAAACGTTAGCACGCCGACCGAAATGCTTAACGGTATTTCGTCTGTCTTTATGTTCTGAGTTCAAATTCTGCCGAGGTCGACAGTGCCTTTCATCCTTTCGGGGTCGATAAATTAAGTACCAGTTGCGTACTGGGGTCGATCTAATCGATTTGCCTCCCCTCACCAAAAATTTCGAGCCTTGTGCCTAGAGTAGAGAAGACTAATTATAGCCTTTAAGGCAGGGAGCTGGCAGAATCGTTTGCTCGCCGGCCGAAATGCTTAGCGGTATTTCGTCTGCCGCTACGTTCTGAGTTCAAATTCCGCCGAGGTCGACTCTGCCTTTCATCCTTTTGAAGTCGATAAATTAAGTACCAATAGTCGATGTATTAGACTTGCCCCTTCCCCAAAAATTTCAGACCTTGTGCTTATAGTAGAAAAAGATTATACATAATCTTCATTTTCATCACTACTACCCACTGTTTTTTTTTTTTAATATCTTACGAAATCTCCTTTTTTCCTGGTATGGAAAATTTCTTTCATTAATTATTGTCTTCTACACATTAACATTTTGAAGAGAATGTTTTTTTTGCATGTGTATACTGGAGTTGAAAATGGGTGTAACCATGATAATCTGTTGAGCTGATGGGCTAGCCTTCCATATTTGCATTAGTTTTGTAAAATGTACAATAGTGCTATGCAATTTATAGCATACACACTAGAGCAGACTTATAAAATAATTTATTATACACTAAAATAAATTATTTTCTCATGATGTGTGCCGCGAAACGATCGTCATCCTATGGATATCAACTGGTGCAACAAATATATTCATCTCATACCTCTTAAATTTCTTTATATTCTATATACTCCACATCAAATAATCTTCACTGGTTGGATTTACTGGATTTCAACTGCATAGGACTACATTATGTTCCTACATATTAGTTTACTACGTGGTTTGTAGCTTGGCCCACTAAAGGAGCTTTCTTTGTGATTACCACCGGATTAGGTAAATCCATATACAATAAGTATTATATATATACATATAGATTCCCAGACCGGGCATTGTGAGTGTTTATTGAGCGAAAACACCTAAAGCTCCACGAGGCTCCGGCAGGGATGGTGGCGAACCCTGCTGTACTCTTTCACCACTCTTACTTCCTGTTTCTGTTGTGCCTGTAATTCAAAGGGTCAGCCTTGTCACACTTTGTCACGCTGAATATCCCCGAGAACTATGTTAAGGGTAGACGTGTCTGTGGAGTGCTCAGCCACTTGCACGTTAATTTCATGAGCAGGCTGTTCCTTTGATCGGATCAACTGGAACTCTCGACGTCGTAAGCGACGGAGTGCCAACATATATATATAAGTGTATTTGCCGGATATATATATATGTGTATATACAAATTTTGATGTCCGTGTAAATCTTTTTACTTTAGTCGGAGAAGGCACGAGCATTGCACAATGCTATATTTTCTCTTCTAAACCAAAGGCGTATTATGCCAATGAAATTATTAAAGCGCCTCACTTCGATTCCTTACAACTTTAATTTTGAACCCGATTGTTGCATCTAAAGTTGCAACCTGATTTTTCTTTTATGTATATATATGCTTAAGCAATAACAGACAACAGTATTGCTACCGGATATATATATATATATATATATATATATATATATGTATTTGCCGGGTATATATATATATATATATATATATATATATATATATATATATATATATATATATCCACCACGCCAAATCGCAGCCTACCAGCAAATACACATGACTTGTGCATCGAGTATATGTGGTCGATCATGTTTGTTACACTAGCACTGCTTCTATTTCGTGTGGTGGCGGGTATGTACGACAGCCTTCTACGTAGATTTTTTTTCTGTCAACCTAACTCGCTCACAAGACATTTGTCGGTCCGGGACTATAGTAGAAATACTTGCCCAAGAAGGCGAGCAGTGTGACTGAACACGGAACCACATGTTTGCTAAGTGAGCTTCTTGCTCGCTTTTCAAGCACAACTTTGCCTTTATCTTCTGTGAAATATATTCGAAAGTAGAATAATATATTTGCTTTAATGAAAGAATAAACAAACTAACTCATGACTGCTAATATTAATTAATGTCCACTTGTCACATCAAGGAATTTAATGTCTGTGGCCGAAAAATTGGAAGTTTGGTGAGGGAGAATCTGGAATTTCTTCACCATTAATTTTGTGAAATACGTTACTCTTTTACTCTTTTACTTGGTTCATTCCTGAAAAAAAAATATGAAACTACTTCATTATATACTCTTTACTCTTTTACTTGTTTCGGTCATTTGACTGTGGCCATGCTGGAGCACCACTTTTAGTCGATCAAATCGACCCCAGGACTTATTCTTTGTAAGCCTAGTACTTATTCTATCGGTCTCTTTTGCCGAACCGCTAAGTTACGGGGACGTAAACACACCAGCATCGGTTGTCAAGCGATGTTGGGGGGACAAACACAGACACACAAACATATACACACACATACATATACATATACATATATATATATATATATATATATATATATATATATATATATATATATATAAATATATATATATATATATATATATATATATATATATATATATATATATATATATATATATACGACGGGCTTCTTTCAGTTTCCGTCTACCAAATCCACTCACAAGGCTTTGGTCGGCCCGAGGCTATAGTAGAAGATACTTGCCCAAGGTGCCACGCAGTGGGTCTGAACCCAGAACCATGTGGTTGGTAAGCAAGCTACTTACCACACAGCCACTCCCGCGCCTACGTTCGATACTAAAGGACTACTTTTGCCTAAGAGAAATAATAAAGAAAGCGATTAATTGATAATTTGTAATTATTGTGTCAGGGCTACGTATTTAATAGCGAAAATGTAAACTAGACTATTGTTAGTTTGTAGTGTTATTCTAAAATGTCAGAAATATACACACAAGGGAAGTAATTCAATCTACAAAAAAATTATGATGAAAAGATCTTTTTGATTAAAAACCAGAACAGAAGAGAAATTAAGTGATCGACTGTGTTGAAACTGGTGGAGTTTATACAGGGAATTGAAACTGTAATCATCTGGTTATTAATCATATACTTTTCATTTGCAAAATTATTTCAGTCAGCCTGCTTTCCATGATTATCGTTGCAGGGGAAATAATTCTACATAAATATTTAAGTTATTTCCCTTGAATCAGAAACTAGCTTTTGTTTTGAACGTTTCAATTAGAAGATACGTTGGTGTTTACTTCTATATCCACTTATCCACTCTAATCAAACAATCATCAAAGTATTCCACCCATGACCGCCACATCATATAGTTGGCTATATTCTGATGATGTATCCAAGACTACACTATAGAATGTATTGGTCCTATTTTTTGGCTTCTATTAATCTTAAAAACAATTCTTTAACCAATCCTTCGAAAAAAATAAATCTTCACATATACACTACTATCCGTTATCTGTTAGCAAGTTTGCAAGCATTCAAATTACGTTTACTTTGTTGCCTAAATATGGATATTTCTTAACTCATTTCAAAATTTTCCGTCAGATTCTCAGTATGATCGTGTCTAAAATTTACACAACTAAATAACAGCGATTGTTTTACATCAAATCGAAAGGATTCATAACTCCGCCTTCTTTCCATGTGCTTTTTCTTGCTATAAACTTATCTATATATCTAATAGTACAAGTGGTGGAAGTCAACTCGTGACGGAGTAACACCACTTCTTGAGCTCAGTAAGGCCAAGCAAAGCATGTTATAGCTGATAACACCGAAAAGTGAGTTCAGTGTTGCGCAACACTTTATCCACTCAAAACAAATTCACGCACAGGAACTGCTTGGGCTCTCGAAACTCTTGCATGGCCTTACTGAGCTTAAGAAGAGGTGTTACTCCGTCACGAGTTGACTTCCACCATAGAAGTGTTTATGTGAAGATTTATTTCTTTCGAAGGATTGGTTAAAGAATTGTTGTTTTTAAGATTAATGTAGGTATTAGGAGTGAACTGATGGTAAATCAGTAGCAAGATTTTAAAAAAAAAAGATTAAAGACGTCTGCGTCCAAACTTCATAAACAAATTTTGATGTCTGTGTAAATCGTTTTACTTTAGTCGAAAAAGGCATGAGCATTGAACCCGATTGTTGCTTCTAGAGTTGCAACCTGATTTTTCTTTTATGTATATATATGCTCAAACAATAACAGACAACGGTATTGCTACCGAAGAAATTTCAAGCCAGTGTGAATGCTAGTCTATTGAAACATATCCATGTATAAGTTTCAATAAAAGCAACTAATTCTTTATAGTTATAAGATAGTCATGCCGAAAAAAGGAGGGTACAGTTTATCAAAGTGGAAATTTTATAAGCTGAAAGGAAAGATTTTGATTTGACATATAACTGAAATTGTGCAGGCGCGTGACCTGGTGGTCAAGGTATTGCACGTACGATCGCAAGTTCGTGGTTTCGATTCCCAAACCGGCAGCTCGTTGCAGTTCGTTGTCTTCTTGAGCAAAACACTTCATTTCACCCTGCTCTGGTCCACCCAGGTGTAAATGGGTAACCCTGCGACAGATTGCCATTCCGCTCAATGGGAATGGGTTGCCCGCCTAGTCAGCGGGATGACATCATTCGAAGGCTACAAACAGTGCAAGGAAGGAAGCGCGCTGTGACCAGCGGAGTATAACAACATTCGATAGTCTAGTCGATAAAGGGATAACTGAGATTAGAAGTTCTTCAAGGCTATCGTCATTTTCAACGGCTTCCGAAAAGAAAAGAAATAGAAATATTTCCGAACTAGTTAATGTACAATACAGCTAGCCGTTACTGGCGGGCGAGAATAGTTCGATGTAATGTATACCATACGCTTTTAGGTGCTTGTCTAGAGACAGACAGACAGATAGGCCTGCACCAGCTACCGGTTGGGTTTAGTAATTGTCACCAGGTGTCAGCTGGTTGTTTACTGCACCGTGGTTTCATTGGCAATTAAAATGTGTTTCTTGGCTGCATGAAAAAATTGGCTTCAGCAACACCTGCAATCGTCTAACTGAAATATTTAGTATCGCGCATAAAGGCGGTTGTCGTTGGACGTTTACAAATAACGATATTAATAATTACAGACTAGGAGAGAGACACTAGTCTGAGATTACAGAATGTTATCTGTACAGCAGTCAGTCCAAAACATTTGAAATCCACTGCACTATCTTCGTGGCGACGGAGGTCCTTGATTGTCTGTCCTAGGTCGTCTGCATTGGCCGTCTGCGTAAATGAGAAGAACCGTCAGATGGCAAGAGTGGAGGCGCATATCGTTCAGCTGCTTTCAACACTTCGAATAGCTTAAGCACCAGAAGCTGTCTTTTATAAGGTATAAGATTCTAGAAGACTACATCTCACGTCACAGGTTGACACTGATGGGTTGCTTAATAAACCAGACTCGTGAAACTATTGTGGTTCGGTCGTGATGTCTGACCGCGTATCCAATGATTCGATTTCAAATCACCGTTACATATTCGTAACAGAGCCACGCATTTTCGATCGGAAGTAGAAATGACTTTATTAAAGATATGAGAACGAGGTAGTGAGCTGACAGAATCGTTAGATCGTCTGAAAAATACCTTGTTTCATTTGTTCTTAATATTCTGAGTTCAAAGGTGGCGAGCTGGCTGAAACGTTAGCACGCCGGGTGAAATGCTTAGCGGTATTTCGTCTGTCTTTACGTTTTGAGTTCAAATTCCGCCGAGATCGACTTTGTCTTTCAACCTTTCGGGGTCAATAAATTAAGTAACAGTTGTGTACTGGTGGTCGACCTAATCGACTGGCCTCCTCCCCAAAAATTTCGGGCCTTTTGCCTAGAAAAGAAAAGAATATTCTGAGTTCAAACGCCATCGAGGTCAGCTTTGCTTTTATCGCTTCTTCAGTTAAGTAAAGTACCAGTCGAGTCCTGGAATCGATTAATGACTTACACTTGTCCTCAAAATTGTTGGCCTTCCTAAATTTTAAAAGGCCATTAAAGATATGAGAACGGTTATTGGCAACAGTCTAAAAAGGGGGGTTTGTGAGGGCTTTTTTTTTAAACTTTTATTTGTCTTTTACTTTTTACTTGTTTCGGTCATTGGACTGCGGCCTTGATGGAGCACCGACTTGAAAAGTTTTAGTCGAAAAATCGCCCCCAGTACTTATAATTTGTTTTGTTTACGTTTTAGCTTGGTACTAATTATGTCGGTCTATTTCGTTGACTCCACCACGTTACGCAAACAAGCCACATATACATGCGTTGTATAAATATATAAATGTCACAATCTGAACAGATACCACTTGTTTGCCTGTGCGTACTTTTATTCTAACACACACACACACACACACACACACAACTGGCTTCCACTCACTTTCCGTCTATGAATTTCACTCATTTCACAAGGCAATGGTTGGCCTGTGTTTATTACTGAAAGCACTTACCCAATGATCAGTTTCTCGCAATGGGGACTGAACTCCAAACCAAACGGTTACAAAGTGAACTTATTAACCAAACAGCTATGCCTACGCCTATTTCTTAAAATTCGTTTCTTACAACCATACTATATAAAATCCATTGGTACAAGACACGGATTTGATATCACTATTACATCAATTCTTTGACACTAATGTTATTAAACAATTGTAAATTCTTCGCGATTACAAGAATGTCCGCTTTTTTTTTTATTATTTCCTGAAATGTCAAAGTGCGGACATCTTTTTTTTTCTTTCTTCATTTTTTTTTTTTTTTTCATTCCAGTGGAATGTTAATTCTGTTTTCATCTCTCTGACCCGAATAGTCAATTATCAAAATGTTTCAAGGAGAGATTAAAAAACAGTTGTGTAACGTTTACATTTAATGTGGTCCTATCCTAGAACAGAGAATTTTTCTTAAGCAAGATAAGACACGTTTTTTTTTTTCGTTCCGTTTCGTTTCGTATTTTTTTTTTGTTCGAATTTTCAAGTAATATTCATTTAATTACGACACTGTTTAGTAGTTTGAATGCAAAAGAACTACCGTATGGAGAATTAAGGTTTAAGCCAGGGGTTTTCAAACTTTTTGACTTGCGGACCCCTTTATATTTCAGGCTTTACCTTAGGGACCCCCTTATAAATGAGGAGGGGATGAGAGGAGGGGATGGAGTGGGAAGGAGAAAAGGGGGAACAGGAGGGGGAGAAGGCGGGAAGGAAAGAGAAGAGAGAAGCAGAGAGGCGGGACAAATGTGACGAAGCAACGAATCATTAAGTAACCCAGTGCCACGAATCATTAGGTAACCCAGTGAAGAGTCATAGACGACAGGGCTGGCGGAGAGAGAGAGAAAGAGAGAGAGAAAGAAAGAAATGGTGAGAGAGAGACCTAGAAAAAGAGAAAAGGAGGATGAAGAAAATACAGTGAATCAATAAGTGGCCTGGTGAAGAGTCACTAATAGCAGACGACAGGACTTTGGTGGTGGGAGGGAGAAAGAGAGAGGGGGTGAGAGAAAGGTGGCGGTTGAGGAGGAGATATATGACAGAAAACTAAATGGATGGATAAGGTGAGAGAGAGAGAGAGAGAGAGAGAGAGAGAGACGGACAGACAGACAGAGAAACATTAAATGATTGATAAATAATGAGAAGTGAAGGAAGAATTTTTTAACCGAGAGAAAAAAAAGTATGATTACGAAGAAATAGAACCAAAGAAACACAAAAAGAAGGAAGGAAAGGAATGAGGTATGAAAGATATTCGTTTATGAGGGGAACGTCCGAATTATGGGTTAGTTGCTGTTGTTAATGATGATGCTGTTGTTGTTGTAATGGCGGTGGTGTGCAGAAAGTCGTCAGATTTTACCTGTCTTTGAATGTTTGTTTGCTTTAGCCCTGCTCTCCTTATGGAGTGTAGGCCATCGACAACTTTTATCCACTGTTCTTCACTCCGGACCGTCTTCTTTTTGTTTCTCTCCGGCTATTTTTAGAGCGTCCTCTCCTCCGCTTGTAAGTTTCCGGTTAAGGCCTTTTCAGATTTTGCTGCATCGTGTCATGTTTCCTCCCCAAACCCACCCCTTGATTGAAAACCTTTCTCTCCCGTTCTTGTTGAATCTCAGCTGTCATCGATACTACTATAACTTCGATTTTCTTTTTCTAGACAGGAGTATTTACCCTACGCAAACCAATTTTTACCTCTGCGATGAGGTTGTCCATGTTATTCTGGCCCCCTAGCCTTTTACGTGTCCAGTAAATAAAACCCTATCAGGAGTTCGTATTCTACTAGCATGGCTCTCAGGATGATTGAGGCACACGAGTGGTAACAACACAACAAGAACTGGACCTTATCGAGATGTTTTGGGATATGATTGACCGAAATCTTCATCTTTTCTTCAAATATCGTCATTTGTCTAATAGATAGCTTAGCATTGTCTGTCCTGTTGCTAGGTATGTGATATCAGATTTGAAGCCCTTAAACCTTTCTCTATTTCTCTTTCTTTCTCTCTCTCTCTCTCTGTATATATATCTACTACATATGTGAAAAATCGGTGTGTGTTTGTTTGTGGCGTTGTTAGCTAACTCCTACATCGTTTTATTGATTTTGATGAAACTTGACACGTGAGTAGAACTCATATCAGGAAACCTCGTGACATACTTAGATTGTTGAAAAAAATCGATAATACGGCACCTGGAAGGGATCTTTATATCTACCTGATATAACTAATTTTTTTAACACCCAAGGGAAATAACCCATAGCACCTGCACAATATTTTTTTAAACCCTCAAGGGAAATAACCCATAGCACCTACATTTACAGCTGTTAGTTTTTAGCAAAGCGATCGATATTTGATTCTCACGATCAGCAGACCTAATTCTGCATTTCATTATTCAGTTTTCAACTACTAAACATTATTACTGCACTTTCTTGCTGCATGTACACTTTCAATGCCCATAACTCTGATAATTCTGCATTTTTCCAGTTAAACGTTTCCGATGACAGTACATAAACTTTTGATTCCAGATTCATGTTCAGGTAGGAATATAATAGCCCTTGTAAAATTACCTCTTTATTCTGCAGTGGTAAACATAGCTCTGGGTGTTGAACTGCAACTTGTGTACATTTTTTCAGAGTATTGTTGATGCAACAACCAGTCTCCTGTGCTGTAAGCTGACAATGCTGGAGTTTTTCACACTATCATCTCTATCAACTATAATGATTCTGAGAGCTTTCTTTCAAGACTACAGTTAATTGCCAAATATATCCGAATGAAAGAACAAAACTGTAATCCCTTAGAAATATAATACATTTTATTTTCACCCTTTTATCATTCACATATCTTACATTTTGTTCACTTTCTTACCTTTGTATAATAATGGTTTCAAATTTTGGCACAAGGCCAGCAATTGTGTGGTGTGAGATAAGACAATTACATCAACCCTAGTGTTCAACTGGTACTTATTTTATCTACTTTAAAAGGATAAAAGGCAAAGTCAACTTTGGCAGAATTAGAATTCAGAACGTGAAGATGGATGAAATACCATTAAACGTTTTATCCAGTATGCTAACAATTCTGCCAGCTCATCACTTTCTGTTTAATAACCTTTTCTATTATAGGCACAAGGCCTGAAATATGGGGGAGGGGGATAGTTGATTACATCAACCCCAGTACTCAACTGGTACTTAATTTATCAACCCTGAAAGGATGAAAGGTAAAGTCAACCTCAGCGGAATTCGAACTAAGAACGTAGTGACAAGTGAAATACCTACCGTTAAGCATTTTGTCCAGCATGCTTACAATTCTGCCAGGTCACCACCTTCACTTTCTGTTTAATAATGATAAGACTCAAGCTTACAGTCTTATAAATAAAACAGAAACAGAAATGTTTAATTAAAATATACAAGCTGTATAGTTAAACTTTAAAACCTGATTAGTACTTATGGTTGAGCAGTCCTAACTGACACATACTTCTTAACAGTGATAATACAGCAAGACCATCAGATAAAATAATGGCTTCAATTTTGGTATAAGACCAGCAATTTTAAGAAAAGGTTTAGTCAATTACATCAATCCCAGTGTTCAACTGGTACTTATTTTATCAATTCCAAAAGGATGAAAGGTGGAGTCAACTTCAGTAGAGTTTGAACTCAAAACATACACAGCAAGAAGAAATGCTAATTCAGCATTTCGTTTGATGTGCTAACAATTCTGTCAGCTTAACACTTTATCCTCACAAAAAATAATCCATTCTACTAAAGGCACAAAGCCTGAAGTTCGGGAGAAGGGGACTAGTCGATTACATCAACCCCAGTGTTTCACTGGTACTTAATTTATTGACCCCGAAAGGATGAAAGGCAAAGTTGACCTCAGCGGAATTTGAACTTAGAATGTAATGATGGGTGAAAAACTGCTAAACACTTTGTCCAGCGTGCTAATGATTCTACCAGCTTGCTGCCTTATGCCAGCTTGTCACCTCACAAAAAAATGCCAACCAATATGCCAGCTCACAAAAATTAATGCCCACCAATTCTTCCATCTCACCTCATCTCAATTATGCAGATATTAAACAAAATTAAACATTAACATCACAAATAAAGCAGAATCAGAAGCAAACTCAGTGGACACAGAGAACTTGTAAACAAATTCTTTCATAATAACAGAAAATACAAATAAATTCTTAAACGGCAAAACACCCAAAACAAAACCCCTAAACCCTAAAACTGCATTCTAAATCAGAATTTTTACTTTTGCTTTGTTGTTCCTTGTAGAATAGCTTTAGAAAATTAGAAATCTGGTTGTGGGTGAACTGGTTGGTAGTCTTTCAGTAAATGATGAATCACAGCCTAGAAAGGTAAAAAAAAGTCCAGAGATAAGATGAGCGCAAAATTAAATGGGTGTTAGGTTATATTGCAAAGATAGCAAACCCATTCAAGTATGGTGGGAAGAAATGATATGAGGGTGAGTAAAAGGTGTTCATTGATTTGTTCACTTAACATCTATTTATCTATGCTAGCACGGGTTGAACAGGATTATACAGGAGGCAAGGTGCTTGTCTTGTCCTCAACCTTCATCCATTTTCAAGCAAGGCAATATTTTTGCATGGCCAGACATCTTTCCATGGTAGTAGGGAAACAAAGGATGCCATTTGTATGATGATGATGCCAATTACAACTATCACATGATGTCAAGACAAGGAGACACAATAAATGAATGAATGAATGAATGAACAAATGAATGAATGAATGTGTATGTGTACATGTATGCATGTATGTATGTTCACAAATAAGACACAAAAGCATGGTAATTCCTTATGTATGAGCTCATATGTATGTAGTGTGGCATTACAGAAAACTATATACATGATGTCATTGTTGTTGGCACTCTGTCGCTTATGACGTCAAGGGTTCCAGTTGATCCGATCAACAGAACAGCCTGCTCGTGAAATTAATGTGCAAGTGACTGAGCACTCCACAGACATGTGTACCCTTAACGTAGTTCTCGGGGATTTTCAGCTTGACACAGTGTGACAAGGCTGACCCTTTGAATTACAGGCACAACAGAAACAGGGAGTGAGAGTGAGAGAAAGTTGTGGTGAAAGAGTACAGCAGGGTTTGCCACCATCCCCTGCTGGAGCCTCGTGGAGCTTTAGGTGTTTTCGCTCAATAAACACTCACAACGCCCGCTCTGGGAATCGAAACCGCGATCCTATGACAGCGAGTCTGCTGCCCTAACCACTGGGCCATTGCACCTCCACATTATTGTACTAGCAAGCTAAGAACAGATATTTGACATTGTAATTAGTCTATATATGTACATGTGACATATTGCACATTATTTTAATGTCTATTACATCGTAATAAACTCCAAAATATCACAATGCAAGAGAAATAATGACAGAGAAAGGAAGAAGAAAGAGACAGAAGGAGAGACAGACAGAGATTATGAATAGGCAAGCCATACCATAACAGTCCACTTTCGGTTTTCAGCTTCTTGCCAGACAACAGAATTCTTCCCATAGAATACACTATCAGAGACCTCTTCTTTGTGTCGTGGAAGACAATGCATAAACACCCAATCTGCAGCTGCTTCTTTTACTAACTGGAAAAAGAATTTAGAAATCAGTTTCAAGAACTGAAACTTTGAAAACAAGAATCTACCTTTTACCATATTTTCTAGCATACAAGTCGACATAGCATATAATATAAACATGTATTATAAACATCATATATACATATATATACATATATATATAAACATGTATTGTAAACATTATATATAGGTGCAGGAGTGGCTGTGTGGTAAGTAGCTTGCTTACCAACCACATGGTCCCGGGTTCAGTCCCATTGCATGGCACCTTGGGCAAGTGTCTTCTACTATAACCTTGGGCCGACCAAAGCCTTGTGAGTGGATTTGGTAGACGGAAACTGAAAGAAGCCCGTCGTATATATGTATATATATATATATATATATATATATATATATATGTGCGTTTGTGTGTCTGTGTTTGTTCCCCCACCATCGCTTGACAACCGATGCTGGTGTGTTTACGTCCCCGTAACTTAGCGGTTTGGCAAAAAAAGACCGATAGAATAAGTACTAGGCTTACAAAGAATAAGTCCTGGGGTCGATTTTCTCGACTAAAGGCGGTGCTCCAGCATGGCCACAATCAAATGACTGAAACAAGTAAAAGAGTAAAGAGATTCAAACATCGTCATTATCTTTCCTAACTCTGTTGCCTTTTATATGAAACTTTTGGTGCTTCAAAGTCATTTTGGTGTATAAGTCGACATACATTTTTTGACTGTATGTTCTAGTCTGAAAAATTTAACTTATAAGCTAGAAAATACAGTATTTATATTTTTTTAAATAATCAAAAATGTTGTCTGTTTTCTTCCTAAGCATTTTTCAAAAAGTAGCATATGTTGGATAGGTCAACCACTTTAGATATATATATATATTTTGCTCGAATTTCAGAAGCCAACTTCCTCCAACAATTCTTGCAATAGTTTGCAGGCGTGGCTGTGTGATAAGAAGCTTGCTTCCTAACCACATGATTCCGGGTTCAGTCTCACTGCATGACACCTTGGGCAAGTGTCTTCTACAATAGCCTCAGGCCAACCAAAGCCTTGTGGGTGGAGTTGGTAGATGGAAACTGGAAGAAGCCCTTCATATATATATATCTCTGTGTGTGCATCTTTGTGTCTGTGTTTGTCCCCCACCACTACTTGACAACCGGTGTTGGTGTCTTTATGTCTCTGTAACTTAGCAGTTCAGCAAAAATGACCAATAAATAAGTACCAAGCTTAGTATAGAAATTAACTACTGGAGTTGATTCATTCAACTAAAAGTTCTTCAAGGTGGGACCCCAGCATGGCCACAGTCTAATAGTTGAAACAAGAAAAAGATAAAAGATATGATATATCTTGAAGAGCCATGCTGCCCATACTGACAAGAGAAATTAATATAAATTTTTTTTAATCTGTAAGGCTAACTAACCATATTTGAGAGCATAAAAGATGCAAAGGGCATGTTAGACAGATACCAGTTTCAGCAACACATATACAAGAAAAACGTTTTTAGTGCATTAAAGCTTATGGGAGACCCAACTTCACATATAGAATCTGGGGTGACTTTCTGAGACGTTTTTTGGGGAAAATAATGCATTTTATATGCCATCAAATACGTTAATAAAAACTGATATAGTTATCAATAGGTGCAGGAGTGGCTGTGTGGTAAGTAGCTTGCTTACCAACCACATGGTTCCGGGTTCAGTCCCACTGCGTGGCACCTTGGGCAAGTGTCTCATTGTGAGTGGATTTGGTAGACGGAAATTGAAAGAACCCCATCGTATATATGTATGTGTATATATATATATATATATATATATATATATATATATATATATATATGTATATGTATTTGTGTGTCTGTGTTTGTCCCCCCAGCATTGCTTGACAACCAATGGTGGTGTGTTTACGTCCCCGTAATTTAGCGGTTCAGCAAAAGAGACCGATAGAATAAGTACTAGGCTTCCAAAGAATAAGTCCTGGGGTCAATTTGCTCAACTAAAGACGGTGCTCCAGCATGGCCGCAGTCAAATGACTGAAACAAGTAAAAGAGTAAAAGAGGAAAAGAATAATATGTAAATTTGCAATATGTAAAGATATCTTAAGGCAGCAAGCTGACAGAACTGTTAGCTTGCCAGGCAAAATGCTTAGCAGCATTTCGTCTGTCTTTAGGTTCTGCTTTCAAATTCTGCTGCTGAAGTTAAAACTTTGCTTTCATCCTTTCAAGATAGACAAAATAAGTACCAGTTGAGTACTGGGATCGGCACAATTGACATAGCTCCTCCCCTGAAATGACTGGCCCTTTGCTAAAATTTGAAATCAATAAGTAAAGATATTTTAAGTTGAGCTGGCAGAATTGGCAGTATGCTGAATTGAAATGCTTAACAGCATTTTGTCCATCTTCAAGTTCTAAATTCAAATTCTGCTGAGGTCGATATTGCTTTTCATCTTTTCAGGGTTTATAATATAAGTACCAGTCGAGTACTGGAATTGATATAATCAAACTGTTAGTCTTGAAACCAATATGTAAAGATATTTTATAGACAACACAAAATGTTGCCATAGTAATAATACTTAATGTTGGTGCAGCAATGCATAATTAATTTACAAAGCTCTCATAATGATGGCATATAAAGTTTTGATAACAACAGAACAAAAGGTTGTCATATATAGCTATGACATCAACAGTATGCCATAATAATGGCCTCTAAAGTTAGAACAACAATATACAAGATTATAAATACAACAGTATATAAAAGGGTAAAGACCCCCTTTGGTCATGAATGACCATGGGATTGCACCTAGAAAGTTCCTCGCCAAAGCAGAAGTCCAGGCAAGGGTGTTTATGGAAGACCAGCAGTTGCCCATGCATACCAGTCTCTCCTCTCCACACCACTGATGTTATGCAAGGGAAAGACAAAGGCCGATATAGCTTGGCACCAGTGATGTCGCAACTCATTTCTACAACTGAGTGAAATGGAGCAAGGTAAAATAAAGTGTCTTGCTCAAGAACACAACACACAGACTGGTCTGGAAATCAAACTCACTACCTCATGATTGTGAGCCCAATGCCCTAACCACTGAGCCATGAACCTTAAGCCTGTCATATAAAATATACATGAAGTTGTTATATCAGTGATATTTAAGAGTTTTGTATCAACAGTTTTATTATCTCCGCTTTGTAACACCATATAAGTTTATCATATTAATGGCATTTATAATAAAATATAAGATTATCATACTTTTGAATTGACTTCATAGCCATCAAAGTCTTTGAGTCGTTTGGCTGATTCCTCTTCTTGGCCCATACTGATCCAAGTGTCAGTGATAATGGCATTGGCACGATACACAGCTTCCTTGGGGTCATTCGTCAAATGAATCTTCCCACCATGCTACAATATTAAGATAAGTGAAAACATTGACAAAGTAGCATGGCAATAAGAATTGTGTGTGTGTATGTGTGTGTGTGAGAGAGACAGAGAGAGACAGAGAGTTAATATAAACAGCTTGGCGAAGTTTAATAGTAATACCATAAAGGAAAAATTGAACCATCACTAAGTGTGACTAAAAGTGCTGAAGCACTTACATTGTTAGAAATAAGAGATAGAAAACTCTTAGTGCTGTAAGAAGAGTGCAAGATATATATATATATATATATATATATATATATATATATATATATATATATATATATATATATATATATATATATCATCATCATCATCATCATCATCGTTTAACGTCCTCTTTTCATGCTAGCATGGGTTGCACGATTTGACTGAGGACTGGTGAAACCGGATGGCAACACCAGGCTCCAATCTGATTTGGCAGAGTTTCTACAGCTGGATGCCCTTCCTAACGCCAACCACTCAGAGAGTGTAGTGGGTGCTTTTACGTGTCACCCGCACAAAGGCCAGTCAGGCGGTACTGGCAACGACCATGCTCAAAATGGTGTATTTTATGTGCCACCCGCACAAGAGCCAGTCCAGGTGCACTGGCAACGATCTCGCTCGAAAATCCTACAAAGGCCAGTCAGGCGGTACTAGCAACGATCACGCTCAAAATGGTGTATTTTATGTGCCACCCACACAAGAGCCAGTCCAGGGGCACTGGCAACGACCTCGCTTGAAAGTCCTTACACATGCCGCGGGCACAAGTGCCAGAAAGGCAATGCTGGGCACAGGTGCCATCACAATTTCGCTTTTGCTTGCCCCAATATATATATATATATAAAGTTAATAGAAAAATCTTGACAAGATAGTTGATAAATGCAAGCAGTTACACAATAGCATCTGTGAGTATTTATGCGTGTGTGTATATATATACACACACACACACACACACACACACATGAGTATATATATATATATATATATATATATATATATATATATATATATATATATATATATATATATAGTCCATACCTGAACTCAAATTACATTCACACATCCACCACTTCTTTTTATTTTTTAAATTGTTTTTTTTCTTTTTCTTTCTCTCATTTCTTTTTTTTCTTAAATCCTCTGCTTCAAACACTCATTTTCAAACAGACAGCAGTGGCCATCGTATATGTATACATACATATATGTGTAAGTGTGTGTGTGTGTGTGTGTGTGTTTGCACATGCATGTGAGTGTGTATTTATGTGGATAGATCTGTGTGGGTAGGTGTGTTATGTACATACCTTTGCCGAAAATTTATTACAGGAAGCGATGATATTAGAATCAGGCAAATAACCCTGGAAAAATAATATAAGAAAGGTTTAAAAATTAGTTTGATATCAAAAATTAGTTTGATATCAAAAATTAGTTTGATATCAAAAATTAGTTTGATATCAAAAATTAGTTTCATATCAAAAATTAGTTTGATATCAAAAATTAGTTTGATATCAAAAATTAGTTTGATATCAAAAATTAGTTTCATATCAAAAATTAGTTTGATATCAAAAATTAGTTTCATATCAAAAATTAGTTTCATATCAAAAATTAGTTTCATATCAAAAATTAGTTTGATATCAAAAATTAGTTTGATATCAAAAATTAGTTTGATATCAAAAATTAGTTTGATATTATACATTTCATAAGTATTGGTTTGGAGCAAAAGTTTATACACTGTATTTCAATTGGTGGCATTTAAACACATGATTTCGTTTCTCATGTGACAGAAGCATATAACTAATACTTATCTCCTGAAAAGTGACATTTCAGCATGTCTTTCTATATGAATACTGTGTGGATAGCTTATTTTTACTGCTTTTACATTAAAAGCGAAGATACATAGGCGCAGGAGTGGCTGTGTGGTAAGTAGCTTGCTTACCAACCACATGGTTCCGGGTTCAGTCCCACTGCGTTGCACCTTGGGCAAGTGTCTTCTACTATAGCCTCAGGCCAGCCAAAGCCTTGTGAGTGGATTTGGTAGACGGAAACTGAAAGAAGCCCGTCGTGCATGTGTGTGTGTGTGTGTGTGTGTCTGTGTTTGTCCCCCCCAACATCGCTTGACAACCGATGGGGATGTGTTTACGTCCCCATAACTTAGCAGTTCGGCAAAAGAGACCGATAAAATAAGTACTAGGCTTACAAAGAATAAGTCTTGGGGTCGATTTGCTCGACTAAAAGCAGTGCTCCAGCATGGCCGCAGTCAAATGACTGAAACAAATAAAAGAGTAAAAAATTAAAAGAGTAAAAGAGTATAGAGGAAAATGAGAGACATTCTTGTCATTTGATCCTCCTTTATTTCCGGAAAGGTAAAATCAGACACTGAATTCAAACAATTATTGTTCCCAATTAATGAAGACAATTGATGGAAAACAACTAGAATTAGCCAATCAGAAGGGTGTCATCTTTTTCAGGGCAGTGTTAGGCCTCATGTTACTTTGCAGACAAGGCAGAAATTGGTACAGCTTGGCTGGGATCTCGTACCATTCCCACCATATTCACCTGACCTTGCACCCTCAGATTACCACTTATTTTGTTCCCTACAAATTCCTCTTAATGGGATGAACTTCAATTCTGTGGAAGACTGTAAAAATAACTAAGACCAGTTCATGACCCAGAAAGATGCTAAGTTCTTGGAAAATCAGATCCTGAAACTGCCTTTAAAGATGGGAAAAACGTAGTGGAACAAAATAAGACATAGTGGTTGAATAAAGGTATGTACAAATATCTAAATATTGTTTCTGAGTTTTACTTAAAAAATTATGTGCACTTTTGTTCCATCCCACTAGTTCTACAAATCATAGTGTAAGGAGGCTGCATCATTGAGAAGTTTGCTTCTGTGTGATCTCACTGTATAGCATGTTGGGCAGGTGTCTATTAACGTAGCACTGGGACAATCTTGCAACTGAAATTCTTGTAGAATATGCAGATAACACTAAGCTATACGTAATCATTATAATTTTAACATCCACTTTTCCATGCTTGCCTGAATCAGATGGAATTCATTGACATAGATTTTCTATAACAAGATGCCCTTCTTGTCACCCATCCTCATCTGTTTCCAAATAAGGTAATAATCCCCTAGCTTATCAAACAAAGAACAACCCAGATATAGTTATACTGTCACCTGGAAACAATGAGCTTTTTGTTAGCAAAGATCATACTAAAAACCCAGACATGCCTTCATAGTTGATTATAAGTAAAGAACACCACACATGTTTTTGCTTATAGTCAGAGAACATACAAAAAGAATGACTCCTATATACTATACATCTTTCCTATAATCTGACCTGGACATATGCAGCAATGGACTGCTGACTGACAACACAAGCTGGCTACAGATAAATGCACCTCTGAAGATTTTGGGAGAATAACCCCAGAATTAACCAACTCCATCCACAACACCAACCTTGAGAAGTTTGATGGTGAACGTGAACAAGGTATTATGGTTAACAACAATCTGCATTGGATGAACCACATTTTTAAAATTGTCAAAAAGACTGAGGTGTCTTAGATCAAGACCTTTGTCAGCCACTCACCAGCTGTCTGTTTAAAGCTATATATGGATATGGTACATCCATGCTTAGAGTTTGCATCTCCAGTCTGGAACACTTGACTTGTTGAGAATATCAATATATTGGAAGCTATTTAGTGACATGCAACCAAAAGAATACCTTCATCACTCACTATATCTTGAATATTTTACTTATCTTGATAGTGACACACTAAAGCTTCAACATCCAACAACTGACTTGGTAGAAGCTCACAGGATTATCTAGCATTGTTATGATAAGTTTAACCAGCTTTTTGAATTCAGTATCTCAACCACTCGTGAACATGCTTAGAAAATTAGAAAAAGAGTGCAGCATTCATGACTTTTAGAAACATTTTTGCATGCTTAAAATTACCAAAGCATGGAAGAAACTATCCACATTAATGTTAGGATACTTTATCTTTCAAAACTTGTATGGTTCCCAAAATTTGCCAACATTATTCCTAACATGCTTATGCACCCTTCCTTCTTTGTGGCCCTCAAACTGTCCTTTCCAGCCTTCTTGTGTTTTAACATGTTCTTTTTTATCCTATATTTAGCTGGCATTGCTGTCTCTCTTTGCTTGACTTATTGCTACTTTCTGTCCCTTCTTTTGCCCTTTTCTGATACACTGAAATACACCTGAGCACTAAATACAGTAAGCTCATTATATTCATAATATTAATTATATTCATTGTAAATAAAGGGAACAAAGAACAAAAAGAAAAGAAAAGACAAACAACAAGCAGAGAAACAATCAAAAACATACAGAACAAAATTAACTCCTACATTAAAATTGACAAGTTTTGGTCTTTGCAAGAAACCTTTTATCATTTATTAAGAAAAAGATAGCATTCACAGAAACATTGTTGATGGACCAGATACTCTGATATTTGTACAGAGATAACATCTCTTATGGCCATACTATGTTAAAACAATAAACATTGTCAGTTATTAGGGAAATATTAACATTTACAGAAACACTGTCAATTATTAAGGGAAATATTAGTATTCATAGAAATACTGTCAGTTATTAGGGAAAGGTTAGTATCACACAACTATTGCAAGTTATTAGAAAAGAATGGCATGCAAAATTACCAATGGTGTAGCAATGCATATTTCTATTCCAAGCTTAGCACAAGCAATCATCAGGGAGTGGATAATGTTGTTACCATCACCAACCCAAGCCAACTTCAAGTCCCGCAGTCCACCAAAATGTTCCTAGAAATATGGAAACAATAAGGAAGATAGATAATATTAGCAGAAGAAGAAATTCATACTGCGATATATACAAAAACATTAGAAAAGCTAACAAAGGGGTTTCTATGTAGTCACTTGATCTGCAAAAAATAGCAACTGTGTATCCTTCAAATGACATCCTACCACCTGTGATAAGTAGCTTGCTTACCAACCACATGGTTCCGGGTTCAGTCCCACTGCGTGGCACCTTGGGCAAGTGTCTTCTACTATAGCCTCAGGCCGACCAAAGCTTTGTGAGTGGATTTGGTAGACGGAAACTGAAAGAAGCCCATCGTATATATGTATATTATATATATGTGTGTGTTTGTGTGTCTGTGTTTGTCCCCCCACCCCACTATCGCTTGACAGCCGATGCTGGTGTGTTTGCATCCCCGTAACTTGGCGGTTCAGCAAAAAGAGATCGATAGAATAAGTACTAGGCTTACAAAAGAATAAGTCCTGGAGTCGATTTGTTTGACTAAAGGCGGTGCTCCAGCATGGCCGCAGTCAAATGACTGAAACAAGTAAAAGAGTAAAGAGTATACATTTGGATAATGTAAAACAAGGTAAACTAAAGTAAAACAAAAAAAAAGAATGTTTGACTTTGACTAGCATCGTTTTGATCATGGACTGCCAAAAATCTTATATGGACCCTGGTTGAGAACCACTGCTCTAAAAGATCAATTAACTGAATCTAATTTTTGCATTTTCTGTAGGAATAAAAGACATTTATAGGCATTGATTGATCTAGCATAAGTTTCATTTATGAGTGTTCTAGTTGTTAGTTCAAATATAAGTGGCTGAATATTCCATAAACACTTGGTATAAACAGTACAGGCATCAAAGTGTCCATAATTAATGGAGAAGATAGTCATCATCAAATTCAAAGGACTACCTCACATCCAAGACCATTTTCTATCTTTACAAATCCACAATTCGTCCTTGTATGGAATACTGTTGTCATATTTGGCCAGATGCACCATTTTGACACTTGGATCTCCTTGACCAGGTTTAAAAGAGAGTCCCTAATTTAATTAATCCTTCTCTTACTTCAACTCTGCAACCCTTGTCACATCAACATGAAATCACCAGTCTTAGTCATTTCTATTGTTACTGCCACAGGAAGTCCTCTTATGAACTTTCTCTCTTAGTTCCATACCCCTCTATATCATCTTGCCTGACTTAGAACTCACAGCATCTCCATCTAAATGTTGTTGTGCTTCAGTGAATAAGGAAGTCTTTCTACAGTCGTAGCTTTCTTCCACAAACTACCAGACTGAGGAACTCTCTTCCATCTCCCTGTTTTCCTTCATTTTATGACCTGATCTCTTTCAAGTCTAAAGTAAGTTCGTTCCTTTCATCTTAACTTCTTCTTCTTCATAGTCCCTTACACTAAGTGGCTTCTTGTTTTCCCTGGGATTTTTGTACAAAAAAAAAAAACTCCTCAAGTGTACTCAGCCAGACGTTGCAAGTGGCAAAGCTGTCACTTTGAATTACAAGTATAGTTTCATCTAAACAGATTTTACACAGTTTTTGTTAGCTTCATTCTGCTAATGAGATTTACTATTTGAGATAATGGTAGAAGACACCTTAAATATTGAGCACTGGGATCAAACTCAGGATCATATGATTATGGAGCAAACTTCATAGCCATTTCATCATGCCTATGCCCTTATCCACATCACACACACACAAAGGTAATTGGTTGAAGAATCATAATTCCAGCCATGGCTATTGTGGACATCCTGTCCTAAGACTTGACTTGAGATATTCAAACATACAATATTGTTTTAAAGATGGTAAATAGTATGTCACAAAAGAAAAAAAGAAAATATTGCCACTCATTAAGCAGATCAGGGGATAATGTAGAAACTTGTTTGTATGTTCGTTATAAGAAAGGTGATAATTAGTGACATGGTATTACCTGTAGCGTGAGCAAGTCAGCAAGGATCTGCAGAGGATGGAAGAGATCAGACAATCCATTTATCACAGGAACAGAACTTTCTGAAGCGAGTGTATCAACCACATCATGACCATAGACTCTAGCTAGTATTACATCACACATTTGGCAAAGAACACTGCAAAAGATTAAAAATAATCCAAAAAAAATCGATAAGAAATAATGCCATTTGAGACAACTCTAACAACCCTGTAATTATCAATTGTTATGTCCAACCCATACCAGTATGGAAGATATATGTTAAATGATGATGATGATGATGATGATGATGACATACAAAGGTGGCCAATGGAAAAGACAGTAAAGTGACAAACAAAAAGGAGTCAATAAAATACAGAACCAATCAAATACTTGGCACCAATATAACTGACAAGCTACTCTCACCCCACAAAAAATGTGGCCTTGTACCAATAGTTGATTTTTGGATTCAAATTTTGGCACAAGGCCAGCAACTTCAGAGGAGGAGGTTAGTCGGTTACATCTACCCCAGTACTCAACTGGTGCTTATTTAATTGGCCCCAAAAAGGTAAATCAATGCAGTAGGCCCTATAGTTTTTTATTTATTGACTGCAAGGCACTTTATAAAGTGTTGGTGTTAGGAGGAGCATCCAGCTGTAAAAATCCTGCCAAAACAGACAGTGAAGCCTACTGTGGTCTTCTGCCTAGTCAGTCCCAGTCAAACAGTCCAACCTATGCCCATATGGAAAACAGACATTAAGTGATGATGCTACAATATACATAGGTCTGATTTGGGCGTCTAGACTCGTGAGGCCTCCAGGCAAATCAGTGCATTTTGCCCTATAGTATTTAGTTATTGATAGCAAGCCACAGCATACACAGGTCAGAACTGGACTCCCTAGACTTGTGAGGCCTAGTGTGCTCATGTCTTAAGGTGGCACTGTTTGCAAATATAGAAAATATTATTTTTGTAAGAATGCAACATATCAGGACCAAATGTAACATAGAGATGTAATTACCGAGCAGTATCTTTGATGCTTTCATTCACACCAATATGGACATCTTCTGGGCCAAGGAAAACGGATTGACCTCCAAGAAGGTTCATTCCTGGAAAAAAAATATGAAACTACTTCATTATATACTCTTTACTCTTTTACTTGTTTCGGTCATTTGACTGTGGCCATGCTGGAGCACCACTTTTAGTCGATCAAATCGACCCCAGGACTTATTCTTTGTAAGCCTAGTACTTATTCTATCGGTCTCTTTTGCCGAACCGCCAAGCTACGGGGAAGTAAACACACCACCATCGGTTGTCAAGCGATGTTGGGAGAGGACAAACACTGTTAGGAGGGGACAAACACTGTTGGGAGGGGACAAACACAGACACACAAACATATACACACACACGCATACATATATACATATATACGACGGGCTTTTTTCAGTTTCCGTCTACCAAATCCATTCACAAGGCTTTGGTCGGCCCGAGGCTATTGTAGAAGACACTTGCCCAAGGTGCCACGCATTGGGACTGAACCCGGAACCATGTAGTTGGTAAGCAAGCTACTTACCACACAGCCACTCCTACGCCTATGCAAACTTTTAACGAAGAAAACCTTTTAATGATATAAATAAATTTCCCAACCACACGGTTCCGGGTTCAGTCCCACTGTGTGGAAACTTGGGCAAGTGTCTTTTACTATAGCCTCAGGCTGACCAATGCTTTGGGAGTGGATTTTGTAGATGGAAAACTGAAAGAAGCCCATCATATATGTGTGTCTGTGTGTGTTTCACATCATTGCTTGACAACTGGTATTGGTGTGTTTATGTCCCCATAACTGAGCAGTTTGGCAAAAAAAATCCCCAACCGAGTAAGTACAAGGCTTAACAAAAAATAAGTATTGGAGTCGATTCATTTGACTAAGCATTCTTCAAGGCAGTGCCCCAGCGTAGCTGCAGTCTAATGACTGACACGAGTAAAAGGTAAGAGATAAAAGATAAAGTTTTTTAGAGAATGAAAAGAAGATGCTAAAAGAAAAACATGTTAGGGATGGTAGTGAATCCTCCTGCTACGAGATAAAATGTAGATGATTTTAAATGAAAATGGTGAAACCTTAAATTTAAATTGTATAAATGATAATGGTAAAATTGTGTTATATTTATACCTACTTCAAATTATGTAATATCAAAGATGAGATCACTGAAAAGAGAGAAAGAGAGAGAGAGAGAGTGTGTGTGTGTGTGTGTGTGTGTGTGTGTGTGTACATTTATTTCTATATATCACTGTGGGTGGTTAAAAAGCTTGCTTCACAACCATGTTCAAGGCAACAGTGAAGAAGTTTACACAGTCGAAGTTTCTTTAATTCAAGGGAGGTAATTCAGAAGTTTTAAGATTTGTCTCCCTTATACTGTTATGCGTTGATCTGAATTCTTTTTTTTTTTTTCACTCTAGGTACAAGGCTCGAAATTTTGGGGGAGGGGGCCAGTCGATAAGATCGACCCCAGTACGCAACTGATACTTAATTTATCGATCTGGAAAGGATGAAAGACAAAGTCGACCTCTGCGAAATTTGAATTCAGAACGTAAAGGCAGACGAAATACCGCTACGTTACCGGCGTGCTAACGTTTCTGCCAACTCGACGCTCTGACCTAAATTGCGAAAGTTTGGGCCTCGTTTAAAGAGGAGGCCGTAGTCTTTAGATTCGTTCTCCTTGATGAGAGTATAACTGACTTAAATACAATGTAAAAACGAGTATATTTAATTCGCTAAAATATTTTAAATTCTTTCAAACAATGCTTGCCACATCATGCATTTGCTGCTGCTGCTGCTACTGCAAGAGCTTTAACCATCTTGAAAATTTCCTACTCTGGTACGCAGCTGTTGGTGACAGAATATAGCGTTGTCCATCTAATCTCCATTGCACATCTAATCAACATCTAATCTCCACCCACCCTTCTCTATCTATCTATCTATCTATCTATCTATCTTTCTATCTATCTATCTATCATGGCTTTTAGAAATGCGTATATAAACTGATTTGATGAAACATATATAAAAGGAATAAACTTGTGGCATTGTAAACAACAGTACACATCAGTTTCACCCAGGGCCGTCGCTAAGACCTTGCAACCCCTGCAATTGCAGGGGGCTCCGCGGTTGAGGGGGCCCCCATGTTAAGATCAAAGTACGGAGATGAGTCATCTATTTACGCTGGTTAAGATATTGAACACGAATTAAACTATGTTAACTGAAAATTTCAAGAAATAAAATGGTAAAATATTGCACCTGCAAAACTAGCTTGTAAAATATTACATTGTACCCCAAACGTGTACCAGACTTTCTGGATTGTCTATGATATCTATTGAATATGAACTTAGCTCTCAGCTTGATTATTCTGAACTGCTCAATGATTTTGTGAAACAAAAAGTGCACCATGTTTGTCTTTGAAAGTTGCCTGGATTATAAAAGTGTTCTTTTATTCATATCTGGAAGTTTTTACTTATTGAAATTCGTAATAGACCTGAATAAATTTAACTTGTTGTATATTTAAAGATGTTCTTAGGATAAAGTGAAATATTGAACTTCTGATAGAATAAAGTAAAATATAGCTATATTATGAATTCTGATTGAAGGGATGGGGCCTTGAAACAAACAAGTTGTAGGGGGCTTCTAAAAGTCATGCAACGGAGCTGGTTTCACCCACTGAATTCTAAAGAAATGTCAGAAAAACAAGATTTTCAATCAATTAGATACAAATTTTGCTAGAAACAGCACATAAAATAACGAAAAGTTTCCTCTGGTCATCATTCTTTTTTATTGGTTATCTATTGATGTTATCTTGTTTAAGTCTTTGGATTGCAACCATGCTGGGGTACCATCTTGCAGAGTTTACTGAAACAAATCAATCCAAGTGCTTATTTGTAAGTCTGGTTCTTATTTTGTCAGCCACTATTGCTGAACTGCTAAGTTGCAAGAACAAAAACAAACACTGGTTGTCAAGCTTCTTAACAACACTAACTAGAAATGTGTAATCTTTCCTGGTGACACAACAACGCAACAGAATTGAAGCCATGAATGATACTCAGCAGTTTTGATATCTACAAAAATATCTGTTACAAAAGAATCAATTTGCTTTTAAGTGTTTACATTACCTGTTTCTGAAGAAACTCTAGTTCGTGTACTTCTCTTCTGGAAAATCATTGCCAAAGACTTTCCTACTAGAGGCTGATACAGCTGGAAACAAATAGAAAAAAAATTGAAAACTTAATATTAACTCTAATAGAAATGCTAAGATTTGTTTGTATTTGGAAGAGGATAAATTAAGACACACAAGAAGACATACATAGAGTACAGTCTCAGTCAAATTGAACTTGACAAATAAATTTAACCCTACTCTCAGTAATGAGCCACCCCATCAGTAAATATTCAGTTATTCTTAAACTTGATTTAAAATAACCTGAACATACTATATATATAAATATATATAAATATACACACACATATATATATATATATGATCTGGCAGAGTTTCTACAGCTGGATGCCCTTCCTAATACCAACCACTCCAAGAGTGTAGTGGGTGCTTTTACGTGCCACCAGTACGAGGGCCAGTCACACGGTACTGGCAACGGCCATGCTCAAAATAGTATTTTTTACGTGCCACCTGCACAGGAGCCAGTCCAGCGGCACTGGCAACGACCTCGCTCGAATGTTTTCTAACATGCCACCGGCACAAGTGCCAGTAAGGCGACGCTAGTAACGATATATATACAGGGTGATTCAAAAGTCGCCATACATAGGAACAATTTATCTTTTTTATAAGAAACATTTTATAAGAACAGTTTTTTAAATTTATTTAACAGGCTCTATATGGTTACCATTGTTTTGAATACACATTGCAATACGTTTACCCCACTCATTGTGAACTCGTAATAGCACATCTGGTGATACGTGTGCAAATGAGTTGGCGATGCATTCCTTCAATTCATTTATGTCTTTTATCTTTCTGCGATACACCATACCTTTCAAATGCCCCCAAAGACAGAAATCAAGAGTGGTCAGATCAAGGAATCTAGGGGATCTTATAAACTGTCTCTTATAAAAACATAATTTTTTCCTATGTATGGAGATTTTTGAATCACCCTGTATATATCATCATCATCATCATCGTTTAACGTCCGCTTTCCATGCTAGCATGGGTTGGACGATTTGACTGAGGACTGGTGAAACCGGATGGCAACACCAGGCTCCAATCTAATTTGGCAGAGTTTCTACAGCTGGATGCCCTTCCTAACGCCAACCACTCAGAGAGTATATATATATATACATATATATATATATATATATATATATATATATATATATATATATATATTGTTAAAAGTGTGATATTGTAAGGATTTTGGGGATGATAACTGATGAAGAAAGAGCATGTTCATATCCTGTGTGTATATTTTCTGTTCATTCGTATGCTGTGCTTCTATTTAATTTTCGAATCTCTCTCTCTCTCTCTCGCTTTTTATCTCTATCTATCTATCTATCTATCTATCTATCTATATATATATATATATATATATATATATATATATATATATATACACACACACTGTATTTTAACAAGTAGAAGGAACCCTTTGTTGTCAAAAATTAGGTGAAAAAAATATGGGTGTTTCTTATACATGGATAGAATTAAAATACCTTAAAAAACACTTTTTCCAAATTTTAAACCCCCAAAATTAGGGGGTACCTTATACACGAGGATTCCTTATACACTTCAAAATACAGTGTATATACATACATACATACATACATACATACATACGTATGCATGTATGTATGTATTAATGCTTGTTTTTTAAGTTGGGTTATAATAAAAACAAATTTACATGAAACTAAAATATTACTCAGTACTTTTTGCAGAGTCCATATCTATTATACTTCTACAAGGAGATTGCAATCATGGCTTCAAAGTTTCAGTCTGACAATCCAAAACTTCAAAGCCATTATTACCATTCTCCTTGTAAAAAATGTAATAAATATACACATATGTGTGTGTGTGTGTGTGTGTGTGTGCGTGCGCGCGCGCATGTGTGATCATCATCATCATTTAGCATCCACTTTTACATGCTGGCATGAGTAAGACAGTTTGACTGGAACTGGTAAGCTGGAGAGCTGTTTCAGGCTCCAGTCTGTTTTGGCTTGGCTTCTATGGCTGGATGCCCTTCCAAACACCAACCACTCCATAGTGTGTACTGAGTGTCGGTTATGTGTCACTAGCACAAGTGCCTTTTACATATCACCAGTACGTGTTCCATTTGTACGTCACCAGCATGGGTGCTTTCTATTATGAACGATGTATGTATGTATGTATGTATGTATGTATGTATGCATGCATGCATGTATGTATGTATGTATGTATGTATGTATGTATGTATGTATGTATGTATGTATGTATGTATGTATGTATGTATTGATGCTGGTGCCATATATAAAGCACCCAGTACACTCTGTAAAGTGGGTGGTATTAGGAAAGGCATCCAGCCATAGAAACCATGCTGAAGTAAAAAGTGGAGCTTGGCACAGTCCTCTGACTTACCAGTTCTTATCAAACCATCCAATCTATGTCAGAATTGAAAGCCGCTGTTCAATGATGATATAGTGATGATGGTACAGACTCTTATTAATGAGATTGAATAGGACAAGGAACATTAATATTTTTAATGATAATTCTGTTTAAATAACAGATACTTACCTCTTTGTCTTTTTTTATGCGAACCTTCAAATCGTTTGCTGTCCATAGCAGTTGCCTAATTTCGTCAGGTTGGTAATATTTTAAGCTGTCAAAATCTCTTCCCACAAGTGAGCTGTCAAAATCAACAAGGGATAGAAAAATATTCGATGAAGGATAAACATGTGAAGTTGAGACAACAAAAAAAAAAAAATTTAATTTTTACAATTACTAATTATTAATAATGAATATATTTATTTTCATATTTATTCAACACTAGCTTAAAAGCCACATTCTGTTTGGACTTTTAAGGCTGGCTCCTATAGAAGGTTAATTGGGCCTGTGACCCAAGACTAAGAACTAAATAGCATGACTATAAAATGTCTATAATGACTACATGACTCAGCGGTGTTTGATCAGAGGTTAAGGACAGATGAGAATTAATTCTGTAATGCAATTATTCTATTGTTCCAGTCCCAAGTTGAATTCCAACTGTGGGCCAATTTGTCCCAAAGTTCTTATCTCAATGCAAAATTAACAAAGTAAATGTCATTTATCCTCACCTTTGACCTCTGATGTCATTTGACATCAGAGCATACCAAGATGGCCTGAATAAGCCAAGTTTTACCTGCTAGAAATAGCAACCTAAATGCTTTTAAATCAGATCCCAATGCTGGATGTTCAAAACCAAATGAAGGGCAGATTTTCAATTCCAGAATCATTCTAATTCCAAAAAGGTATAATATGTCCATGTAGAGCAAATGTAGATTGATATACAGGGGTCCCAGATGGACAGACAGAATTTTGCCTTTATTAATACAGATTAAGACAGCTCCCAATAGTTTTCCCATGGCCTCCATCACTTCACTCTTATATAGGCACAAACATGGGTGTGTGGTTATGAAGTTGTTTTGCAAGCACATGATTTCAGGTTCAATCCCACTGCATGGTATCTTAGATAAATATCTTCAACTATAGCTTATAGCTTCAGGTTGACCAATGCCTTGTGGGTGAAAATGGCAGATGAAAACATCAGGCAGGCAGAGAGATAGACAGACAGACAGATAGATAGATAGATGGATAGTTAGATAGTATGGGTTATTTTTGAATATGTTGTCCTTGAAGAACCTAACACGCTTTTCATACCATGTTATTATTATTATTATTATTATTATTATTATTATTATTACTATTATTATTATTATTATTATTATTATTATTATTATCATGATTATTACTACTACTATTATTATCATTATTTTTACTATAGTTAAAGAAAAAACTGAAATGAACTGATAGCTTTTATATCTAGGAAGGTGACAAATGTGAACAGAAAAAAACAAGAAAACATCTGTGGCAATATCACAGTGTTAAAAATAGCAAAATATCAATAACAATATGAAAGAAATATTTTTATATAATTTTCCTCCTGTAGCAAATCCTGTTACATATGCTTGAATGGTAGAAGTTGGTGCCAATTTGTTGCCATATGCCAATATACACAATACAGAATTAATATACAACATAATAGAGTGAAAAATGTACTAAATAATGATTTTGCTGTTTCATTTTGTTTAAGGGCAATAATATGAAACAGCAGTATAATTCAATTTAATTATCAAGAAATTATTGAAGAAATAAAATTTAAAATTGGATAGTTTTTTTTTTTTTTTGGCTTTGTGTGTGTGTGTGTGTGTGTGTATGACGAGTCTGTAACTAATAAGCTGGTATTAATTTCCAAGTGAAACCCTTCTCACTCATCAAAAACATAACGGATAAAAAACCTAATTTTATTAATATAACAGAATATCTAACAGCTTCATAAAGAAGTGCCAATCTCTCAAAGTGGTTCAAACTCATGGAAGAGGGAGACCCAAGAAGACATGCAACAGGGTCTGATGGATGATGACCTCAGGATGCTGAACCTTTCAGATGAGATGACAAAGGAACAAGATACCCAGGACCTTGCTGTACTCAAGAAGACCTGTCCTCCAGAGCAGAAGGATTGGACTGCAAGAGTCCTGTGCCATTACCACATAAAAATCACTCGTGTCAGTGCCATAGAAAACTGCTGTGCCAGTGCCATGTTAAAAGCACCCAACACACTCTGTAAAGTGGTTGGCATTAGGAAGGGCATCCAGCCATAGAAACCAAGCCAAATCAGACTGGAGCCTGGTGCAGCTCTCCAGCTTACCAGCTCTGGTCAAACTGTCCAACCCATGCCAGCATGGAAGAGGACATTAATGAATGATAATGATGATAATGCAATAGATGCAACACTCAATTTCCTCTTCCTTCCATGCCCGTGTTGCAAATCATTATTCAATAAAAGTTTACAAATTATTTATAGCAACTAGCCAATTAACAAACAACCCAATTAATAAATGTATCCTTTTCATATTAAATTCTAATCAAATAAGCTAAATAAATATCTAAATTAAACAACCAGTAATCCATTTCTAATAATCCAAACAAAACATTAAATAATAATAATAATAATAATAATAATAATAATAATAATAATAATAATAATAATAATAATAATAATAATAATAATAATAATAATAATAATAATATTAATAATAATAATAATAATAATAATAAATATCAGGAACTGAGATGGAGAAATTAAGTAGCAGGTTATACATTACATATGGTTTGAGCAGAAGCTTCAACCACTTTAATGTTTTGTCTGAGTCATTTACTTCTTCTAAGAACCTTCCATTACTGTAAGTGAAACATGCTATGATTTATTTTAGTTTCCATGGTGTTATGCAGCTAAGAATAAATGCCCTCAATAAGAACATTAAACTATTGCAGTTTTTTGCCTAAGGAGAGGTCCCTCTCGATCCTCCACTCCACACTAATCAGTTCAGTTAATAATGCCTTTATTACCTTCAGCAGTGAAATGTCCTTTTACATGATACCTATCAAAAACTAAAGGAAAAGAGGTTATTCACTGTCATGTGTTGTATCTTTGGAAGAGACTGCAAGCAGCACTGATGCTGAGATAGAACCATTAACTATTCAGCTGGCAGATTGGGTTCTCAATGACAAAAAGCTAATCGTACCACAGCATAACTAAATACCTAAGCCTAAAAGAGCCAACAAGGAACTTGCAAAACCACAGTTTGACCTACTAGAAATAACGGTCAAATTTTCCTCAAATCACACACTTCCATCTTTAAAAAGTAAGGACTCATTGGATAATACAGTCATAAATATATAAAAAGGGAGGGTGGATGGTCCTAGCTGGAATGCCCTAAACCATAGGTTTGCCTGATCAGGGCTGATTTGTGGATATCTAGACCTAAGAAGTACAGCATTTGATGACCTTACATTTAATTATTAATACTTAAAGACAGTAAAGATGGAATTTGAGTGATAAGCACTTTCATTGATGCTTACTTATTTTATTGATCATATAGAAGCAAAGTGCAATGCTGAATATAGCAAGGTTTGATCCCAGAACTTTCATTTGAAAATTCCTAGCCAGACTTTATATACATACCTATTATACTTCCTTATAGATAGTATTGTAAAGGTACATGGCTCAGTGCTTAGAGTGTCAGGCTCACAATCATGAAGTAGTGAGTTCAATTCCTGAACCAGGCTCTGTGTTGTGTTCTCAAGCAAGACACTTTATTTCACGTAACTCCAGTTCACTCAGCTGTAGAAATCAGTTGCGACGTCATTGGTGCCAGGCTATATCGGCCTTTGCCTTTCCCTTGGATAACATCGGTGGTGTGGAGAGAGGAGGCTGGTATGCATGGGTGACTGCTGGTCTTCTATAAACAACCTTGCCCAGACTTTGCGCCTCAAAGGGGAACCTTTTTAAGTGCAATCCCATGGTCACTCATGTACGAAAGTGGTGTTTACTCTTTCTAAATAGTATTACTTCGATTCAGTCATATTATCCAAGAATATTCCATTTACAGCACGACACAAGTCTATCACAGTATTCCAATATATAAATGTACATAAAATCACCAGAGAAAGGTACCAGTAGACTTGTGAGGTGGCCACAGGAATTTAAAGTTCTTGCTCATAAATTAGAGTAGATTATAAGAGGTTCCAGACCACGAACCACTACTGTCTGGAAAGTAGATATTGTACCTGTATTTGGAATTGTGAAATTTCAAATCATTATTGATGATTCATTATTATCAAGAATCCCACCCCCACTACACTAGTCAAACCTGCTATAATTGAGTTACTCATGTAGTGTACAGAAATGTAACACCCACTCATAACTAAGAACTATCTAGCCAAACTGCCAAAATGTGTAGATATGTAAAGTGAGTTAGAGTTCAAATTAAAATAATTTAATAATAATTATTATTCTAAACTAATCTCTGATAAAAGTGAGATGAAAAAAATGTGATAATGTAACATTCATGTTTTTCTTAGTTTTTAATGACACAACTATGATAAAATATTTCGTTTTTGGATTTGGTTTGCAAGATTTTTTATGTGATTACGTGTGTTGAAGCATATTCTGTTGTGTCTGGGGAGAGTCATTTTCTTATTGTACCTTAAAATTTAACACACTCACCGGTAAAATTTCCACTTCACGATTGAATAGGTTGCAAGACACAACGAAAATTTTAGGAAAATAAAAATAAGAAATATGTGGAAATTTTACCGGTGAGTGTGTTAAATTTTAAGGCACAACAGAATGATAAAATAGTTTCAAATTATGATCCCTTTTGTATAGTAAAGTACAGTTATTTGCACAGTTAAAGTTATACATAGTACAGCTATTACATTGTGCAAGCTCATTCAAGTACGTGACGCAATTAAATATATATTAAAAAAAAACATGTACACAATCAATTTATTGCATAAAGGGAAATAAGATCTTAACATTTATATATACTTTTCCCACCCGCTTCCAAAATTGACAGGAAGTCGTCATGACAACGATTCGAATTTGAGTTGCTGGTTATGAGTACAAAACAAAGTGTTTTCCCAATCATAGCCGCTTGCTCAGCCCTGACGTTGACAAGCTGACGCAATCAGTCGATCTGCTAGAAATAACAGCCAAATCTCTCTCTCTCTCTCTCTCTCTCTCCCTCTTTCAAATCACACTCCACTGATTTGAAATTGGAAACAACTCACCACTTTTAATCGGCTAGTTGTTTCTTATCTTAACATAAAAAAAGGAACAAAGAAACTGAAATTAAAATATTTGTATTATTGAATAATATTCTTGTTCGTAACAACTTGTTTTCATGGAAACTGCAAAATATTATTAAATATTTTCGAATAAAATTAAAGAATTCATTAACAGAAGAAATACGATTAACGAAAATACGTTCACAAGTGGCACACTGTTTTTTGCATATGTATTCATGCACTGAGTGCTGCAAAAGAAGTAACTTTGACAACCGACAAGCAGTGCCTTTACTCGTATCTTGTCTACCTGGATACATAAAGGAGAAACATTCATGAACATATTTTCGCTAATTTAATTTCTGCTATGATTGAATAACTTACGATGTTAGAGCTTTAATGAGAGGTTCTGAATACATGAAAATAATGAGTCACAAAGTATATAATAATATTTCAATTTTGCATTAGCACTATTGTTTAGTCCTTTTACGGTGTTAAAGCAGGAAACAACCCAGGTGACTTGATGGTAAACAGTAAATAGTAATTTTTCTTTTTGTGGCGTTAAAGTGGGAAACAACCTATAGGTTTTTCGCGTGTGCTTGACCTGAAGATAAATAATGGTTATCAAACGTGGAACGTGGAATGCAATTATCGCAGTAACATTTAGACAAGGTCCCGGAAAGTCGAATCGGTGAAGCGGCTTCCAGTCCTGGCCTGTCATTCGAGTTTTATTCAGCTCAACTGGCACACTTGGGATCTATTTTAAAACGGGAAAACATTAATGAAAACTGTGGCCCCCGTTTTAAAATAGATCCCATAATTCTCTGCTGTTGGTCAGAGCATATGCTCGCAAGCAAAACAGATTTTAATTTGAGCATATCTGTTACTTATCTCATGTGAAATGATAACCAAGGATGTATTCAAATGTGATATATTGCTCAACCTTGTCCCTTTGATAAAACATAGAGGCAGTTTTATTGTTCAGATGACAGGGTTCATAGAAAAAGATGTTTTATATGACACATTCTAACAGTGTTCCAAGTTTCAAAGTGTTTCGTTAAGAAAATATTGTGGCCCCCGTTTTAAAATAGATCCGAATTATGCCCGAACTTGGAAAAAAAACCCATCATTATAGAATTAAATTTCAATTTAAATAGATTATCTAACTGGATCTATTTAAACATGTGGAATGAGCAAACTAAATATTTTACAGAAACTATCGTAACAGAAGCTATACATGTGGCATCCATTAAATGCTCTTATCATAAAAACTGATAAGAGAGTATGAGAATTTAGCACTTGTGCGTGTAATGTATGTATATATTTCTTACCTGTAATTTTGTTGACACAAACGGTTCGTTGCACAAGCACAGAATTTAGACAATTGGGGACGGATAAAGCGAAGAAGGGACATTCTGAGAATTTCAGCGAATGATGTGTAACGCGGTGATCTCCCTTGAAAGACCTGTAATTACGACAAAATAGAGATTTCATTCTCTGAAAACTGTCGGACAAAAGACTCTCAGCAAACTTACAAGAGCCGTAAGAGCGTCCAATAAAGTGCCTTGTAGTATTCTCTTCAGCTTTCTACACACTGGGTTCAAATCTCATCGAAGTTGACTGCGCCTTACACATATTTGGGTTCGATAATGGGAGTGAGTTTTCCCTCGCTCTCTGGAGAATTCATGTCCTTCAAAGTTTCAGCTTTGTAGCATACTGCTTGACGTTGATACGGACATGAGACTTGCTTTAATGGTACTAGTGTCTGTGAGATACTCAGCCACTTACACGTTATTTTCACGAATAGGAATTTGTATTGTCGAATAACTGAATGTGGATCTTTTTTAAAACGGGGCCACATTTTTCATTAATGTTTTACATAGTGTTTTTGGTACCGAAAGACTTTCAAACTTCGTATACTTATCTATTTTGTGTTATAGAACAGAAAAATATTTTTGTATTCGAATTTATTTCATGTAAAAAATTGTCTTATTTCGATAATTTCAACCAATCACTGACGTCCATTCCGCCGATATACATTAAGTGCCGACTACATAAACAAACGATTCTTCGTTTTATTTGCTTTTTTCATTTTAAATTTGCTTTAACCCTAACCCTAACCCTAGGGTTAGGGTTAGAGTTAGGGTTAGGGTTAATTGTTTCAGAATCGTTTGTTTATGTAGTCGGCACTTAATGTATATCGGCTGAATGGACGTCAGTGATTGGTTGAAATTACAGAAATACGACAACTTTAACATGGAATAATTTATGGATTTCTTTTTTTTTTAAGAAGACTAAGAGAAAAAGAAGTTTTATATGACACATTCTACCAGTGTTCCAAGTTTCAAAGTGTTTCGTTAATGAAAAATGTGGCCCCCGTTTTAAAAAAGATCCCTGAATGTTTGCTTACGAGACTGGCGGAGAATCCACCAAACATTAATTTCTAGTTAAACACTTGTAAGCAGACCGGATGCATGTAGCTGCAAAGTGAACTTCATAGCAACATGGCTACACCTGTACTTTTGAATACTACTTCATATATTGTGTAGGTTTTACTCCTGTTTGTTCATACATACATACATACATACATACATACATCACTGGAACTGTAAAAATCTGTAAAACTTTCCAGAAGTTTATCAATTGAATATATATGAGGGTGTCCAGATATGCAACTATATGCATGAGAATACAGACACAAAACAAAACATACATACATACATACCCTGTTGTTAATATTGAAATTCCAATGAAGGAGCCTTGGATCTAGGTTAGAAACCGGCTCTTTCTCTATTGGCAAGAAATCTGGAAATAAAACTGAACAATGACACATACATACATACATATATGCATGCGTGCTTGCGTTTATACATACACACATACATTTAAACATAATAAAAACAAATGTGTGTGTGTGTGTAATAGAACAAAAAGGTAAACAGGCAAACAAGAGGTATCAGATTAGGTTATGACATATTCATACAACATACAGAGAAACAGCATGCATAAAGAGGAGTACATCGCACGTCAATAACAGTCCCACTATGGAAAGTTCTTAATAGTTACCACGTAAACAGGAAGACTCCACGAACATGTACATACACACACACACTCAAACACACACACAGATACACACACATGGACGCACACACGTATATATATGTTATTTAAGACAGTTTCATTCGGCCCTATGGCAACTTAAAATTTCGTAGGCTCCTTAAAGAAATTTAGCTACTTTAAATTATAATGTAACTTTAAATGATAAAACTTTAATAGAACTTAAATAATAATATAAATAATAATATACGAGGTCTGATCAATAAGTATCCGGATTGTTGCCATAATAAGAAAGCTAAAGCACGCAGAGTAAAGCCGCTTGACAAAAATTGACCTTGAACGCTGCTGCGCATGCGCACTAAGTTTTAAAGATGTAGCTCACTTCTGCTGTTTACAGCAGTGCTTGGAAAGAAGGTGTGTAGCGTGTGATCGTCGCATTGACCGTGACAGAGAAAGTTGTCAAGGCGATACCTGCTCAGAAGCCTACGCAGAATTTCAGAAAGTATATGGAGAGGAGTGTATAAGCCGCACACAAGTGCACGAGTGGTTTAGACGTTTCCAAGATGGCCAAAAGAATTTCGATATTGACGAACGTTCTGGGAGACCTGCAAGCAGCAGAACTGAGAGAAACATCGCAGATGTGCGTACAGCTGTGAGGGGAAATCGTCGAATCACCATATGTGAGTTATCAGAGGATGTGCAGATTAGTTACGGTTCATTTCAGTCTATTATCACTGAAGAGAATGAGATGTGTGTCTGCCAAGCTTGTGCCAAAACTGCTTTCAGCTGACCAAAAAGGCACTCGGGTTTCAAGTTGCACAAGATCTACTTCATTGTGTCGAGAACTTTGAAAACTTTGCGTAAGCCTCTGAGCAGGTATCACCAAGCTTTTGGCAAAATTTGATGCAGATTTTCTGCTCAGCTTTCTCTGTCATGGTCAATGCGACGATCACACACTACACACCTTCCTTCCAAGTTCTGTTGTAAACAGAGGAAGTGAGCTAGAACATTAAAACTTAGTGCGCATGCACAGCAGAATTTAAGGTCAATCTGTGCTAAGTAGCTTCACTTTGCGTGCTTTAGCTTTGTTACTATGGCAACAGTCCGGATACCTATTGGTCAGACCACGTATACTGTGTTGCATGTCTCTTTCGTTTGTATATATATATATATATATATATATATATATATATATATATATATATAAATATATATATATATATATATATATATATATATATATATATATATATATATATATATATATATATATATATATATATATATATATATATATATATATATATATATATATATATATATATATATATATATATATATATATATATATATATATATATATATATATATATATATATATATATATATATATATATATGGCTGTGTGGTAAGAAGCTCGCTTCCCAACCACATGGTCCCAGGTTCAGTTCCGCTGCGTGACACCTTGGACAAATGTCGCCACAGGCCGATCAAAGCCTTTTGAGTGGATTTGGTAGAGAGAAACTGAAAAAAGCCTGTTATGTATGTATGTATGTATGTATGTGTGAGTGAGAGAGAGTATGTATCTTTGTGTGTGTGTCTTTGTGTCTCAGACGCATTCTCAATGCTGGCTGGACCTCAAAAATTCCAGACACACAGGTCCTGAGGACAGCTGATATCTTGAGTATAGAGGCAATGGTGCACAAGCAACGGTTACGTTGGACTGGACACCTTATTAGAATGAAGGATAGCAGGATTCCTAAGCAGATGTTATATGGAGAACTTGTGAATGGAAGGAGACTCCGGCAGAAACCAAGGCTGCGCTTTAAGGACTGTGTCAAGTCCTCATTAAAGGCCTGTGATATGCAGGACACTGACTGGGAGAATAATGCGTGTCATCGCCACGGATGGAGGAAGCAGGTTAAGGAGGGGATCGATACTTTTGAGAGAGCACGTATCCAGCATGAAGAACTTAAGCGAGCTGCGCGAAAGCGCACGGCTCAAATAGTGAATGGGGAAAGCTTGGTCTGCAATGTTTGCAGTCGTGTATGCTTGTCAAAAGCAGGGCTCATTAGCGAGAGGGTGTGAGTTAAATACAAACCACAACGCTACATGGAGGTTTTATTGTTTAACTGCAACGATAATCACAGTTAATTGAAGTCTTTTTTTTTAACTCACCTATCATCTGTATAATGTACGCAGAACTGTCCAAAGGTATTTTCCCACAACCCTGTTATTTAAACGCACGCACACATACACAAGCGCGTGCACACACACACACTCTCTCTCTCTCTCACACACACACACACACACAAACACTGAAACGTACGCGCGCACCCACACTCATACATGCGCGCGCACGCACATAACACACACACACATAACACACACACACACACCCAAACATAAACACCACAAACGTACAAACATGCATACATATACACATATAGATACCTACATATACACATACACACATACGCACATACATACATACATACACACACACACTCATATACATACATGCATGCATACATACATGCATACATACATACATACATACATATATAACTACATACATAAATACGTACATACATGTACGCATGCATGTATTCATGTATGCACTTATACAAATGTATACGTTTACACTAATAGATAAATATACATACACGCATACATACACACATATATGTATACATACTTACACGTAGGCATTTTGAATCAGGATTTTGGCAATTTGACAGTTCTGTACATGGAATTTCGTCAGTTTTTTTTTTTCTTTTTCTGAACCAAGGCCCTGAAGAGACTTGTATACATAGATAGAAATTCTTTTTATAAATCAACTAATGTATATAAGTCGAAGCAAATTGCTAGCTTTATTTGTTTTTGTTTTTTTTCTTTTTTTTTTCTCATTTGTTATGTTAACTTATATTTTTTAGTATATTATAGTGTAAGTTATATTATACTGTAACTTATATTATAATGTAAATTATATTATATTATAATGTAAATTATATTATATCGTAATGTAAATAAATTGTTAGTTTGTCAATTGCATTTCTCTATTTCATTTAATATTTGTATTTACCCCACTTTTATTTGTGGTATTCAACTGTTGTACCAGTGAATTGAATATTTACATCTCTTTGAAGGAATTGTTTTTTTCCTTCGCTTGATTTACACTAGTTTGTGTGTGTGTGTGTGTGTGTGTGTGTGTGTGTGTGTGTGTGTGTGTGTGTGTGTGTGTGTGTGTGTGTGTGTGTGTGTGTGTGTGTGTGTGTGTGTGTGTGCGTGTGTGTGTGTAAAATACTTATAAATTATTTATAAATTGTAATTTTTACAAAAATATGGACGAGAGGAAAGCTTTTAGTATGCGGTTTTATTTAAATTTTGATTTGGGATCCAGATGTCGCCACCAGCTTCTTGAGTCGCCCAGGAATTGCGTCAAATGATTTCACCAGAAACTCTTGTGGGATGGAAAAAAAACATAACCTCTTATATTCGCCCTTCAAGTTCTTCCAAAGTCTTTGGTTTGGTACAGTAGACTTGTTTGTTTAACCAACCCCAAAGAAAGAAGTCACAGGGTGTTAAGTTGAGACTTCTCACTGGCCACTCATGCGGACAACAATGATCCGTCCATCACCTGGGAAAGTGGGCATTCAGTCATCTTGTCATTCAGACAAGAGCAATACAATTAAAGAATAAATTCTCGTATTTCAAAATACAAACACAAAAAAAAAAATGAGAAAAAAATTACAATTAATAAATAATTTATCAGTATTTTAAAATAGAGAGTTACTTTTCAGTCACCCTGTATACTGGACTACTCGTGACGCAGCCTTGAAGACCTCCTGTTCTCCTAAAGAAGTCTGCTGTGTTGTTATACAGGAGAACTGCGCAATTTGAATTTCCATACAGTGCTTGACTCACTCGGATGAAGTTGCTGTCGAATCCGAAATACTTCATTATTTGCCACCAAATCTTATGCTAGACACTGTTAAAAGATTTTTTGAAGTCAAAGAAGTTGAGGAATGGGTTACATGGCATTGGAGATGTTTCTCGCTCTGCAATCTGGAGTTAGATATCTACTTTATAATCCGAATTCTGCCCGTTCATCTGCGAATATTTCTTTCACCTTTCATTTAAGCCTGCTTACGAGAATTGTCGGCAGCGTTGTACTGGGTAGCTGATCAAACTAAAGGTTCTTCTATACTGGCAGAGTATTATCTCCGTTTCGTTAGAAAGAGTATCGCGAAGGATTGGGTTCATTTTCTTCCCTTACTTTGTTTCGCATTTCCTCTGTATCGATGAATAATGGTTTATCATATTTCAGGGTCTCTGCTAGGATATTGCCAACCTCTTGTGGTTTTCCTTCTTTGAGCATGCGCATCGTTTCTTCAACTCCGTTATGGTGTATCCGAGCATGCACAAGTCCTCTGTTGTTAATAGTGACATTATTCAGGGCGGTGGGGTCATGATCAGCTTCTTATAATAGCAGTCCCAATAGCAACAGCGGTTAGTTGCTTCGCTTTTGTTAACATTTAGGGGGGGGGGGGCGTGTTGCGTGCACGCGTCTCAAAAGTAGCCTTCCTGTTGTCATCTTTATCTCAGATTCGATGTTATCATGGTGTCTGTTTACCACTTTTCCTTGGTTTCCTTCATTTCATTTCTGAACTTCTCCAATTCACAGCGATGTGTATGTAATCAAGCTGCTTCAGCATCTATTCATTTGTTCTTGTTCAGAGCCTGTATTGTACCGCATACTTCCAGTATATCATCAGCGACCCATTGTTTTTGTTTTTTGTTTTTTTCTTCTTTACCCGAGTACTTCTAAAACTGATTCATGAAATGCTTCGTACATATTGTTAGTCAAGGAGTTATTATTTTCTAGTAAATTGAAGACTGCAGCAAACGATCCGACCACGTTGACTTCAGATACTACAGAATCTGAATCTTTCAATTTGTCAACATCGAATCTTATATGTGAAGTTTTTTTCTTTATATACCGTAATGCCTCGATATACGAGTTAATTCATTCCAAGAGATCGCTTGTAAAGCGAAAACTCGCAAAATAGAGCATAATTTCCATAGTAGCAATGTTTTATAAATTATAATTAGTTCCCAGAAAAATATTTTACCTTTAAAATTTAGGATCTTTTCCCTTTAAACGGCACATCGAGAAATTCATTTTTTGTTACTAAACAGTTTCAAACTTCGGATACTGGTAGAATGTGTCATATAGAACATCTTTTACTCTTAGTGATATTGAGAAAAGTTTATATTTTCAAAGTTATTTCGTGTTAAAGTTTTATTTCGGTAATTTTATTCAGCTGAATACACGTCTTTGATTGGTTAAACTTTTCTCAATATCACTAAGAGTAAAAGATGTTCTATATAACACATTCTACCAGTGTCCGAAGTTTGAAAGTGTTTAGTTACAGAAAATTAATTTCTCGATGTGCCGTTCAAAGGGAAAAGATCCAAAATGTATGATACTCGTAAATAAATGGCAATAAAACAACAGTAGATTGTAAAGAGCAAAAAGAATGTCAAGATAACTTATGATAAAAATTATTATTATTATAATCGTTTCCTGAATCACTTTCACTCGCACTAGACTCACGCATACCATTACTTGTAGACGCGATCGCCGATTTACAAGCACTCGTAGACGGACTTGTAGATTTCTTATTAAAAATCAAGTCTAGAGTTGTTTGCTTAGAAGAAGATTTTTTTTTTCGCTCTCTATAAATTTCTCGATGTCACGTAGAAGCATTTGTCATAGTAGTAGAAACTTTTGCACTTGGTTCAAAATTTGTATCTTGTGCTTGAAAAATTTCAGCTCGACATACAAAACTGAGCTGAAAAATAAAACTCATAAACCCAGTGTTTCGTAAAGTGGGCCCTCGTAAAGTGAAGTATTACTGTATCTTTATCAGGTTGAATTTGAATGTCAGCAGTACTTTCTAATGACCACAGGTGACACTTCCACAGCAGTGAAGGCCCTGGACATTAATTTTTGGTGAGAGGGGACGTAGACAAGTTGGTTATCTTCGTAGTGGGTAATGAAATTTCCAAATATGCTAATATTCTCTGAAACGCAAGGCTAGATCTAAACAGAGATACTAGCGGAACGATTCTGAAGAGATATCTGTTATATCTTATTGTCTTTAAAAAACAAGGTACACATTGTACATTTTAGTTTTTGATATTCAAAAAGTGAAATGGTCACAAATTGAACATCTTTGATAAAAGTCTGCTTGACCAAGGAAGGTCTGTAGCAAAACGACAGAAATATATAGGCGTAAATTCACAGATTTTTTAAAATCATTGAATGTCATGAAAGAAAATTCCTGGGAAGTAATACACTATTAGTTCTTATTTCGGTAGAAGATTTAGAATCTTTCGGTAGGGTTAGTACAAATAATATTTGATTCCGAATGCTGTAAGACAATGCATTATTGTGGTTTGGCCCTAACTTTGCTCTGATCAAGCAAGCACTATAACTTTGAGCTCGTCTAGTTAAGGATATCTAGTACTAAATTACCCAATGTGTCTTTATTTAAGACGGTAAGATTTGGTCCGAAGGAAATTTATATATAATTCCAAGTAATTTTGTTTTGTGGCGTGAGGTATTTACTTTTACTGGACACTTTGCTGGTTACGACGACTAGTGTTCCAGTTGATCTGATGAACAAAACAGACTGTCCGTGAAATTAACGTACAATTGACTGAAAACTCCACAGACATGCGTAAGTAACCTTAACGTCGATCTCAGGGAGATACAGAATGTGACAAGGGTGGTCCTTTGACTTACGGGTACAACTCATTTTTGCCAGCTGAGCAGACAAGGAGCAACATGAAATAAAGTGTTTTGCTGAAGAACACAACGCGCCGCCAAGAATCGGACTCACGACCTTACGATCGTGAGCCGATTACCCTAACCACGCGCCTTCACATGGTGTGTGATATAATGTCTTACAATAGTTCTTTGTTGTAAATAATGGTAACTATACGGGATGGTGTTGTTTTAGTAAGTCCAATATAAAACCTGGAGTCCTGAAATATGCAACTTTAAGTTTTTGTTAAATGTGTAGATAACATTGGTTATTCGTAGCAGCTTGTTCTCGATTTACATGCTTTTGACGTATTATAGATAAGAAAGTTTTGGGATTTGGTGCTTTTTTTATTAGCATGCTATGAGTTTTAAGTTTTTGGTCGGTGGGAATGCATTTTGTGTTCCGTTTTACGGTTTTTTTCTCACTTTATCAGTGAAGCCTCATGGCTGGAGTCTCTGAATTATTTATTCCCATATTACTCCTTTCATTGACGTACAGACTTGTAAAGGACAAGAATAGTTCAATGAATTTACTCCTATATGTGATGAGTATATATGCATCGAACATAATGGATTGTAAAGCTAGTGAACAACAGATTATAGTTCCTTGTCTGTGCATGTGTGAATGTGTGAATGTGTGTGTGCATGCACAAGCGGGTGTTCTGTCTTCGACTTTATACTTTTTCATAATTCTACCTTTTCTCCCTTCTTAACTGATTCTTTGAATGTTTTTTTTCCCCCATTTTCTCTGTCCATCCAGATTGTCGTTATATCTTTCTTTGTAATAAATATTCTGTCTGTTACTTTTATTAATGTCTTGCCAATACACACACACACACACACACACACACACACACACAGAGAGAGGCATACACGCACACACATACACACACACACATATATGTATTAGTGACAATTGAATTTTTCCTTGTTGGTTTTATATTGCGTCTAGCCACCTTTATGATTATTATTATATATATATATATATATATATATATATATATATATATATATATATATTATATATATATTATATGTGTGTGTGTGTGTGTGTGTGTGTGTGTGTATGTGTGTGTCTCTGTGTGTCTGTCTCTGTGTGTATGTATATATATATATGTTTGTGTGTGTGTGTGTATGTATAATATATTTATATATATATATATGTATGTATGTATGTATATCTTTCTACTCTTATTTCTCCGTACCTCTTAGTACATCACTTTCACTTTTCTCCTTTCTTCATCTCTTTCTCACACTCATCCTCTCTCTATCTCTCTATCTCTCTATCTCTCTCTCTCTCTTACACACACACACACACCACCACCACCACCTCCTCCTCCTTCTCCTCTGTAATTCTGCTCTTCAATTTTGATATTCAAAATTTCATTTCTCATTGAATTGCCAGTATATCTGTCTTTAACATTTGGCAATTTCTGTTCCATTGCTCTTTTTCATCTGTCTCCCTTTCTCTCTCTCTCTCTCTCTCTCTCTCTCTCTCTCTCTCTCTCTCTCTCTCTCTCTCTCTCTCTCTGTCTATCTCTCTCTCTCTTTCTTTCTTTCTCTCCCTCTCTCTCTCTTTCTCTCTCTCTCATATATATATATATATATATATATATATATATATATCTGGGAGCTCCTCTATGCTGATGACCTTGCCCTAATTGCGGAGTCACTATCAGAACTAGAGGAGAAGTTTCAGGTGTGGAAGCAAGGTCTAGAATTGAAGGGCCTTAGAGTCAACCTAGCTAAAACCAAAATCCTAATAAGTAGGAAGGTAGATAAAACACAAACCCCTTCAGGTAGATGGCCCTGCTCAGTATGTAGAAAAGGAGTAGGTAGTAACTCTATAAGATGTACCCGGTGCAAGCTATGGACACATAAGAGGTGCAGCAACATCAAAGGCAGGTTAACTAGCAAGTTAGTTTTTGTTTGTGGCAGATGTTCAGGTGCAATAAAGACTGCAAACAAACAGGAAACAACTTCTATCTCATTCCAGGGTGAAAAACTAGAGGTAGTCGATAGCTTCCGCTATCTGGGCGACCAAGTTAGTAGTGGGGGTGGGTGCGCTGAAAGTGTAGCTGCTAGAATAAGAATAGCCTGGGCAAAGTTTAGAGAGCTCTTACCCCTGCTGGCGACAAAGGGACTCTCACTCAGAGTAAAAGGCAGACTGTATGACGCATGCGTACGAACAACCATGCTACATGGCAGTGAAACATGGGCTGTAACTGCTGAGGACATACGTAAGCTCGCAAGGAATGAAGCCAGTATGCTCCGTTGGATGTGTAATGTCAATGTGAATACCCGTCAGAGTGTAAGTATCTTGAGAGAAAAGCTGAACATTAGAAGCATCAGTTGTGGCGTGCAAGAGAGACGATTGCGCTGGTATGGACATGTGGTGAGAATGGAGGAGGATAGCTGCGTGAAAAAGTGCCACCCCCTAACAGTTGAGGGAACCCGTGGAAGAGGTAGGCCCAGGAAGACCTGGGCTGAGGTGGTGAGGCAAGACCTTCGTACATTGGGCCTCACCGAGGCGATGACTACGGACCGAGACCTTTGGAAATGGGCTGTGCGTGAGAAGACCCGGCAAGCCAAGTAAGATCGTTGCCAGTGCCCCTGGACTGGTTCTTGTGCGGGTGGCACATGAGATGCACCATTTTGAGCGTGGCCGTTGCCAGTACTGCCTGACTGGCTCCTGTAGGATTTTCGAGCGAGATCGTTGCCAGTGCCCCTGGACTGGCTTGTGCGGGTGGCACATAAAAGACACCATTTCGAGCGTGGCCGTTTTCGTGCGGGTGACACGTAAAAGCACCCACTACACTCTCTGAGTGGTTGGCGTTAGGAAGGGCATCCAGCTGTAGAAACTCTGCCAAATCAGACTGGAGCCTGGTGTTGCCATCCGGTTTCACCAGTCCTCAGTCAAATCGTCCAACCCATGCTAGCATGGAAAGCGGACGTTAAACGATGATGATGATGATGATGATACACATATATACATGTATAAACATATACAAATTATACATACATATATCAACATAAATATGTATGAGTGTATAAATGCGTATATATATATATATATATATATATATATATATAATGTTATATAACATTACATTATATATAATATGTGTGTATATATGTATACTTATACGTACATGTGAATGCGTGTGTGTGTGTGTGTGTGTGTGTGTGTGTGTGTGTGTGTGTGTGTGTGTGTGTGTGTGTGTGTGTGTGTGTGTGTGTGTGTGCCGATATACAACTTTCTTGCTCTGAAAGCGCACACTTACAGATCCTGTCATGTTCATCGTTAGAAGGCGCTACCTCTTTCATCTCACAGCTATCTCATTGTCTATGACACTTCAGCACTGCAAATCTAAGTGCCAAACGTATTTCCAATATAATACACTAACCAACCAACGATTCTTGTTTCATTTCGTTTTACTAAACACCAATTCCTTTTATACCGAAGATCTAAAGATTTCTTCCTCCACCCCTTCTGTGTGTGTGTGTCTGTGTGTGTGTGTGTGTGTGTGTGTGTCTATACAGATACATACACGTATATGCATATACACACACACACACACACACATCCCTTTCTCTCTCTCTCTCTATCTCTCTCTCTCTCTTCCTTTCTCTTTCTTTTTTCTATCATATCAACCTTCTCGGCGTCGAGTTTCTTTCTCTATAGCTTTTTCTTTCTTTCTTTCTCCCTCCTCTTCTTCTCCCCTTTCATCTTCTGTTCCTCTTCACTTTCTCACTCCCACCATACATACTCCATTCTTACTTATCTCTCTCCCTCTCTTTCTCTCTCTTTCCCCCGTATCTCTCTCTCCTTATCTATCTCTCTCTCTCTCTCTCCTTATCTATCTATCTATCTATCTATCTACCTATCTATCTATCTATCTATCTATCTATCTATCTATCTTCATCGTTTGTAGTTCCTTTTACTCTACATTTTAGCTTTCATTTTTTTTCCTTTAGACAAATTACACAGTTACACCAACAAGCACACTCACACGCATATATGTTTACACGTTTTTAAGTAAAAATATACATAATACATACATACATACATACATACATACTGTTTCTTTCTCTCGAAATCCACTTTCTTCTCCCTGTGTATGTACCCGGTATATACATATATGAATATATGTATGAATGTATGTATATGTTGGTGTGTGTGTGTGTGTGTGTGTGTGTGTGTGTGTGTGTGTGCGTGTGTATTTGCTATCACTTTCCTTCAACCGGGCTTTTTCACTGATATTTTTTGTACCTGCTACTATGAGCATCATCGACACAAACTTCTTTCAACATCTTCATCATCATCATCATCATCATCATCATCATCAACAACAACAACAACAACAAGAACACAGTAGCAACAACATTATCATCATCATCATCATCCCCACCACCACCGCCACCACCATCACTATTGTCATTGTTTTCATCATCAACATCAGCAACCATAAGCAACGCTAACATCACCATCATCTACATTATCATCATCATCATCACCATCATCATCAAAATCATCATCACCACCACTGCCACCGCTTTCCCCGTCGCCTTCAATACCTATTCAAAAATATTGTTTTGTTTTTTGTTTGTTTTTCTCTCTGTTTTTATGATATGATATTTGCCTCTTTAGACAATATATGCCAATTAAACGTGACTCGAAAGCCACCTTGCTAACACATGCATGGCTTCTATTGTTTACCTCACCCACCGCAAGCGCCTTCATTACCGGCCGCCACTGTCACCACTACGAGACAAGCTATAGCGTATCTAAGGAGGGAATCGGGAACCTTTACGTAGTCGCTCGATCTCCTAGAAATAGCAGTCAAATCTTATCTTTTCCTCAAATGACACCCTTTATCGTTTTAGAAAAGAACATGCTGGGTAATGTGGCTCTGGGTTTGTTGTACATGAGAGAAAAAGATGAGATGGTCATAGGTGGAACGTCTTCATTCATAGATCTACTCGATGAGAGCTGAACCGGGGTTAAAACGAACACGACGACGACGACGCTGACAACAACAACAACAACAACAACAGTAACAACTTATTTACCTCCCGTGCCAGTACCACTGTCACTTAACACTATAAATACTTTTAAACCTCTTTCGGCAACACTATCAACGCAAACCATTAACATCAGCATCACCTCAACCATCGCTTTTCGGGGGGGTTGGGGGGTCAGCCCTTGTCTTTCTGTCAACTGCAACCACCACCACCACCAACACCAACACCAACACCAACTCCACTACCCCAGTAAACAACATTACATTTCAAATGCTGCTACCACCCACTATCGTCACCATCCCAGCCGCAACATTCACCACCAGTCATTACAACTATCACCAAAACTAACAATGAAATGTCATTTTCTAACATCAATAATTTCTTTCCGCCAGAGGCCTCCACAATTTAATTATTTTTCTTTTCTTCCGCTTTCTCTCAGTGGTGGTCGTGGTGATGAATAACAGGCTGATAATGTTTGTGGTGATGAGATGGGGTGGGGTGGGGTGGGGTGGGGTGGGGTGGGGTGGGGTGGGGTGGGGTTAGGGTGGGCGGAAGATATTTTTTCCCAATGTTAGTTTTGCGGTTGCTTTCTACGTTTAAGTGTGACTCTGTGTGTGTGTGCGTGTGTGTGTGTGTGTGTGTGTGTGTGTGCGTGTGCGTGCGAAGGTGAAGGCAACCACAAAATAGAGTTGGGAAAATATGTATGCATATACTTATGTATGTATGTGTGTATAAAACAGTATAAATACATACATACGTATATATATACACACATACATACATGCGTATATATATATATATTGGCCAGATTGAAGCAATATCGAGAATAACCAGCCGAAATTGCAAAGATAATGTGGATCTCGACTGAAGAGAGAAAACTCCGAATGACCTGTCCGTGTTTTCTTTGTACCGTCTATCTGGATGTTTTGTGTTCTTTCGTGTATCACCTAACTGCCTGGATGTTTTGCGTCCTTGTCCCATTTTGTATTATTTATCCATATATATATATATATATATACTCCACCCAGACACACTAGAATGAATATCCCTTACAACCTGGCAAAAAGGATTTGTACTATAGTATCTAATACAAGCACCAGGGACACACCCCTACATGAGCTAAAGGATACACTCATCAGCAGGAAATACCCACAGTCACTAATTGATATAGGCTTTCAGTGTACCCTACAACTCAACATCCACGAACTCAGACACCCAAAATTAAAGAAGGATTTACAGCCAAAAGCCCTGCCATACATATCCACGCACTATCCCCTAATCAATGAGGCCTTCGATACCATCGTCTAGAAAATCCCTTTACTAAAAAGGGACAATAGAATGGATCAAATCCTCCAAACGCACACCATCAAAAAGAGCAAAAGACAGCCCAAAACACAGGCCCAAGTACACTAGTCAACAACATTGAAACCGACAGTTCAAAAATGCGGAAGACCTAACTGTGGTATATGTGTCGGCCTAACTGAGGGATCGGGATTCTCCTTCAAACAGAGTCAACGTTTTACAGTGAAAAAACAACTCCACATGTGCTTCGGAAAACCTAATTAATATATGTATTAACTTTCTTGGGGTGTCGAGACAAATATATTGGTCAAACTAAAATCAGTCTACACAAGAGGATGACGTTACATAGATCCCAGATTAAAATACGGGAATACAGAAACATATGATTAAGCAAGCACATCGATATTTACGCCACTAACGAACAAGCCAACTTTAGAATTTTTCCCCTCTATAAATTCAGAGACAATGTAGCCTATAATCAGTGCATTAGCAAAGAAGCATATTTTATCGCAAAATATAAACCTCTTTTGAATGTTTCCACCACAGATGAAGCTACTACAAGAATTTAGAACAATTCCAGCCACTATTGCTACGACCACAACTGGTCACTTTTAAGTCGTTTGACCATTAAATATTCCATGAACAATCTACTGAGTCACACCACTCCTGTAGTTTCTTTTCTTTCTCCTTCTTCCTCTTTTTTCCCTACTCCTACTTCTTTTCCTTTTTCATCTTCTTCTCCTTCTCCTTCTCCTCCTCCTCCTTCTTCTTCTCCTCCCTCGGCTGCTCCTGCTTAAACTATCAATTATCTGTTCTCAAAAACTATTTCTTCAAATTTGTTACAACCTACCTACCAAGCATTCACAAAGGAAGAGAGACAGACAGACAGACTATTTGAAGGCTGTGGAAATATTTACCTATTTGAGAACTATGGAAGTATTTCCAAAACGTCACACTTAATTTTTTTTTCTCCAATTTAATTGTTTTTCTTATTTTACTCTTAGTTGAAAAGGTCTAAAAGACGGAAACCGGTACTAAAATGTACTTCATGATAAAATTATTTTAGCATTTTCTACCGTGTCTTATTTTCGTTATACATATCAACTCGTGTGTTACTTTTCTACCTTCTACACACACACACACACACACACACACACACACACACACACACACACACACACACACACACACACACACACACACACACACACACACACACACACACACACACGTGTGTATGTGTTCAATTTTATATTCCTGTCTGAATACTTCTAACAATATTCCAGAAAAACCACCTACACCTAGGCATAAGACGGTCGGCTGAATAGGTCATAGGCTGACCAGAATACTCTCAAATGAGGTTTATTTTTCAACATAGTTCCCCTTGCGACTCACACACTTCTTCCGTCGGTGTTGCAGTACCTGGATCCTATTGTTGAAGAAGCTTCGATCCTGTTGGTCAAAAAAGTCATCAACAACAGATATGATGCCAACATCATCTTAGCCAACAGATGATAGTCAAATGGGGCTAAATTAGTAGAATAGAGTGAGTAATCAACCAGTTCAAAGCCACAGTCGTGCGCAGCAGCCATTGAAACCAAAGACTTGTGTGCTGAAGCATTGTCCTGATGAAACAAGACCCCTTTCATTACTTTTTCAGGACGTTTGGTCTTGGTAGCCTTCTGTAACTGCCTCAGCAAGTTGGCATAGTTCTCTCTATTGACGGTGTGGATCTTTTGAAGATGGTAAATAAACACGTCTTTTGCACCCCAAAGCACTGTGGCCATCACTTTCTCCGTAGATGAAACCGCGTTGGCCTTCTTCGGAGCAAGTGAGGCGGGGTGTTTCCATTGCATAGATTTTTTCTTTGTATTTGGCTCAAAGTGATGGAATCAACACTCAACCTGGCTTGGGGTGGGGTTAGTGCTGCCTTACGTGAAGAGGGTGGCTGCTGGAAGGCCCTATGTCTGACAACAGGACTTTGCACCATGCCACACAAGCAGGAGAACCCAGTCATGGCTAGACAATCTCTGCGGATACATCACCCCTAACATTTTCTTAAACATTATTATAAAAAAAGATCATTTTTAAAAAAAGTAGATTAATCAGGTCTGTGTCAATCTATCTTCTTTTAGAGATGTATTATACAATTAATAATTTTTAATTTATGTATACATATATATATATATATATATATATATATATATATATATATATATATATATATATATAGTGTGAGAGAGAGAGAGAGAGAGCAATAAGAAAATGGAGGGGATCAATAGGTGGTTTTCATCAACTTTTAGACTCACAACCTCTAACTTTCTTGGAATTAATATATATATATATATATATATATATATATATATATATATATATATATATATATATATATATATATATATATATATACATATAGCGGCGTACGCCCACTCTGGTCTCTTATATGTATATATATATATATATATATATATATCTTAATATATAAAGCTGAAGTTGTGTGTCTGTGTGAAGCCTTTTTAAAAGTGTATAGAAATCCACATTTTCCAATTTTTCGAAAAAAATTTTTACGTCAATGGAATTTTCTTGATGTGAACTTTCCAGTGCAGTAATTAGATTTTTTAAATTCCCTTTACTTTGTGTGATTTAAGGGAGATTTGGCTGTTGTTTCTAGCAACTTTTATATTTCTTTCCTTCTACCTGGAACAGCGTTCTTACACACGCGCTCAACAGAGAGAGAAAGTGATACATACAACGTCATAGATTAAACTTTGCTCTCAGTATTCTTTACCTATTTTTCATAACATTGATACGTAAAAACACACACAACCACACATACGTGATCTGTGACAACAACATACACATCGCTCCCGTTCTCCCCCTCTTCCCCTCTCGCTCTCTCAAACGCAATCATTCACAAAAATATAACTCATGTTCGTCAATGTGGCATAACTACAGAGTTGTATCCCCCGACTTTGGAAGGTCATAACTTTCAGAAAAATGAATATTTTTTTCTGAAATTTTCTATGCATATATTATTTATTATGTAGATTCCGTATATGCAAAACTTTTTGATGAAAGGGAGTGAGGGACAATTTGCGGAAATTCCACTTAAATTCCTCTTAACTTCCAGGAAATTGAATATTTTTTCGTGAAATTTTCTACAAATATACCTTGATGTATATATATTTCGAGCATGTAGGAATTTTGAAGGAAACAACTGCATGTTATTTTTGAGAAGTGTTCCCAACTCGGTGGTGTTTCGGAGCAAGTCGTCCATATTTGTTTCATTTTTCTCTATTATGTGCGTATGTGCATCCGTAGATTTCTAATGAAGTAATATGCAGTGAAGAGAAACCGTCATAAGAAAACTTTTAACTACCGCTATTCCTTTCTCCCCCTCTCTCTACCTCTTCCTCTCTCGCTCTCTCAAACGTATACACGTGCAAGTACACAATCATTCAGTAAAATATAATTCATGTTCGTCAATGTTTTGTAAATATACCACGATTTTCACTAGGGTGTTAGGGTTAGGGCTTTAGGGTCAGGGTTAGGGTTTAGGGTTACGGTTACGGTTACGGTTAGGATTAGTGTTACGGTTACGGTTTTAGGGTCAGAGTTAGGGTTAGGGTTTAGGGTTATGGTTAGTTTTAGGATTAGGTTTAGGATTAGGGTTGGGTAATCGTGCGGGTGTTAATCTGAAAAATTACAGAAATGTGAAAACTACCGACCCTGCCATCTATTATAACTTTTGTTGTTCTCTCTCTCTCTCTCTCTCTCTCTCTCTCTCTATCTCTCTCTCTCTCTCTCTCTCTCTCTCTCTCTCTCTCTCTCTCTCTCTCTCTCTCTCTCTCTCTCTCTCTCTCTCCGCCTTACTGTGATTCCTTACAGAAACTTGAGAAAAAGAAAATGAATAGTGAGAGGAGACGAAAAATGGATCCTCCATAATAATCTGAAGCACTAACGATCACGGGGAATGTGCAACGAACCACCACAAACAACCTCCAAATCAGGACTTCGTCAAAGGAAGGTTATGCTTTCAATTCGATGGAATTTGAAGGGTGTTGTCGTTTATGAGTTTCTTCCCATAAGACAGGACCGTTAATTCGGATGTGTACTGTGTGCAGCTGGACAAATTAAATGCAACGATCTACCGGAAGCGCCGATACTTGCTAATCGTAAGGTCATTTTCTTTCATCACGACAATGCCAGGTTAGACACTTCTTTACCGACGTGGTAGAAGTTACTAGGGCTTCACTGGAAGGTTTTGCCGTATCTTTCATATTCACTCGACGTTGCGCCTTCAGATTTCCACTTGTTTGTTTGTGTGTGTGTGTGTGTGTGTGTGTGTATAGGCGCAGGAGTGGCTGTGTGGTAATTAGCTTGCTTTTCAACCGCATGGTTCCGGGTTCAGTTCCACTGCATGGCACCTTGGGCAAGTGTCTTCAACTATAGTCTCGGACCTACCAAAGCCTTTTGAGAGAATTTGGTTGACGGAAAGTGAAAGAAGCCCGTCGTATATATATATATATATATGTGTGTGTGTGTGTGTGTGTGTGTGTGTGTGTGTGTGTGTGTGTTTGTACTGCAACATCGTTTGACAACCGATGCAGGTATGTTTACGTCCCCGTAACTTAGCGGTTCGGCAAAAGAGACCGATAGAAGTACTAGGCTTCCAAAGAATAAGTCCGGGGGACGATTTGCTTGACTAAAGGTGGTGCTCCAGCGTGGCCGCAGTCAAATGACTAAAACAAATAAAAGAAAGAATACATGCGTGTGTTTGCATGTATGTATGTATGTATGTATGTACACACATAAAGGATTTCGATCTGTGGTGGTGGTGGTTTGGTGACGTTGGTCGTGTAATGATGATAATGATGTTTATGATAATTGTTATGGCGAATGAAGATAGTAGTGGTGGTCGTGGTTATGGTAGTGATGGTAAAAGTGACGGTGGGGATGGATGCTAATGGTAGTGTTGATGGTCTCAATTGTATGGTGGGAGTATTTGCAGTGGTATTGGAGGTAGCTGTGGTTTTTATTGACAACGACAAAGTCGATGATATAGAGAGGACGATATAAAAGATGTTATTCCTAAAAGCTCTTCATTTTCACGCGTACACACACACACACACACCTTCGCTCACAAACACACCTTCGCTCACAAACACACACACACACTCGTTCACACACACACACACAAACACACACACACACACACACACAACACAAGAAGCAATGGTCAATCGTAGTAAAGCGAATGACAAGTAGCTGGCTATGATACGCTGAAAGGTCGTAGTTGAATGACATCAACTGACAAGCCGTTATCTGTCATGTATAACTAACAATTATACGCCGAGAACTTGGTTGTGGTTATTAAGAAAACTAACTCTTCAAATATTCAAAGATTTAACAAGTATAGATGTGTGTATACATGTGTGTGTGTACATGTGTGTGTGTGTGTGTGTGTGTGTGTGCGCGCGCGTATATATATATATATTGAAAGGGCACTTGTAGAGACATACGCGCACACGTGTATGTGGGCGTGCGTGCATGTACATATGTATATATATAGAGAGGGAGGAGGGAGAGAGAGGGGGAGGGAGAGAGAGAGAGATGTTTATATATATATATATATACTGTAATATATACACGCACACACGCATACACACACACGCACACACAGATAGATAGATAGATAGATAGTCCTGTACTAGCGCACAAACACATCGACACACCGTGTGTAAATATACAGGAATATATGTTTGTATATGCGTTGTGTGTATGTGTGTGTGTGTGTGTGTGTGTGTGTGTGTGTGAGCGTATGTATATGTTGGGGAGTGCACGCGCGTGTGTATGTATGCGTTTATGTATGCGTTTGTATGGATATTCGGAAGAAATGCAATAGCACAAACAACAACAACAACAGAAACTTTGCAAACACAACCGCATACACACCACACAAAACAAATAAACAAATACATTAATGGCCGAAAGCTGAATGGCTGGAGGCAAGAGAAAGAAAAGAAGAAGAAAAAAAGTAAAAATGACGTGATATAATGATGGAGAGACATAAGCGAAGAAACATAAAAAGTGTGACGTTTAATTGAGTGGAGAGTGAAAGCAAGGGAGCTTATTATGACAGAGAGCCAGAATATGCAAGCAGAGGAGCTGACAAGGGCTGGCAGGCAGGCAAGAAGGCAGACCGGAAAGCAGGAAGGCAATAGTTTATCTTGTAGGGGGAGTTTTAGTCGGTTATTCCGGTTTTTGTTCTGCTCTTTAAGCTAGCTAATTCTCCTTAGTATTGTTGATGAATGATGGAGTGTGCTGGTGGTGTGGATGAATGAATGAATGAATGAATGAATGAATGGCCAGACTTCGCTTGGTCTTCCTATCAAATAAAGAGAGAGAGAGAGAGAGAGAGAGAGAGAGAAAAGAGGAACGGAAGAAATACAAGCGAAACAGTCACAAGGGCTAAGAAACTGCGCTTATCAAACCACGAACAAACCACAGCAATAACACCAACGACAGCGGAGAAGGGCCTCGATGTTAACAACGTGATTTCATTGCTTCTCTAATGCTTTTGTCCGAATCATATCGATTTACACACACACACACACACACACACACACACACAAACAAACACACACACACACGCACACACACACATGCATATATATACACATTCAAATAAACAGGCAGAGAGATAGACAGGCAGGAACACAGAAAAATAGATAGATAGATAGATAGATAGACAGACAGACAGCAGTAGTAGTAGTAGTAGTAGTAGTAGTAGTAGTAGTAGTTGTTGTTGTTGTTGTTGTAGTAAGGAAGAAAGAAAGAAAGAAAGGGTTTTTCTGAAGGAGTGGAATAGAAGTGATGATGTACTTGTAGCAAAATGCATTGCACTAATGCATGATGGTGGTGATGATGTTGACGACAGTGATGATGATGATGATGACGATGATGATGATTGGGGAGGAGGAGAGTGGTGGTATGATGGTCGTTTTGTTTACGTTTATGATGATGGTGATACTACTGATGGTCGTAGTGGCGATGGTGATTGAGGTGATAGGGGAGGCCGGGCGGATGGATCGCCTGCGATGCCCAGAGAGAATTATTTTCCGATGATAATGTTGATTTGTTATGATAGTATAGCGTTTAGATGTAGGGGAGAGCAGGATTGCTGTTGAAGATAATACTACGAGAACGGAAAAGAAAACGACTAAGGAGGACGGCGAAGACAACGACGATTACAATGATGGCGATGATGGCGGTGATGAGGTTAACTGATAGGAGGCCACTTGTAAATTTGCACAATCTGCACTTAGAGAGTTGGCAGGGCCAAAAGGACAAACGCATTTGTTACACATATTGGGAGTCGAGTGACGGTGGAAGGTGGAGTTCAGGGAGTAGTAGTAGTAGTAGTAGTAGTAGTAGTAGTAGTAGTAGTAGTAGTAGTAGTGGTGCTAGTGGTCGTGGTGGTGGTGGTGGTGGTGGTGGTGTTGGTGGTAGTAGTAGTAGTAGTAGTAGTAGTAGTATTAGTAGTGGTGGTGGTGGTAGTAGTAGTAGTAGTGGTGGTGGCGGTGGTAGTAGTCGTAGTAGTAGTAGTAGTAGTAGTAGTAGTAGTAGTAGTAGTAGTAGTAGTAGTAGTAGTAGAACGAGGAAGAGGAATATAGGAAGAAAATGGAGATAAATGAAGGAAAGAAAGAAAGAAAGACGAAAGGAAAGTAAAACAAACACACACAAAATTGTAGGAGGGAAAAAGTGATGGGCGGGTTGATAGATAGATGGATGGATGGATAATTAGGCAAATAAATAGATAGATAGATAGATAGATAGATAGATAGATAGATAGATAGATAGATAGATAGATAGATAGACAGATAGTGAGAGAGAGAGAGAGAGAGAGATAGACTAATGGATGGATGGATGGATGGATGGGCGGATGGATGAACGACTAAATGAATTCATAAATTTTTGATGAAAGGGGTGGATATTTGGATGGATAAATTCAAGGATCGATACCATCACACGATCGATGCTTAAGTGGCTAAATGGATTGATTATTGGATTAATAGATGGATAGATAGATTTATTGACAGATGGGTAGAGGAATGGGTGGACAGAGAGTGGATGGCTGGGTAACGGATAGCTGCATGATTCGATGTGGATTGTTAGAGGTTGGATTATTTCAGGTAGGATGGGCGAAGGATAGATATTCCAGCATGGCCGCAGTCTACATACTGGAATTAGAAAAAGATTAAGGATTTAAAAAATGGGTTGGATTTAGAAAGATTGTAAGAGGGAGAGAAAAGAAGGAAGAGTAATGAGGAATTTATTTTGACTAATGACTGAAGAGAAAAATGACACACATTTTACGAATCCCGTATTCATCCATATACTCTTTTACTCTTTTACTTGTTTCAGTCATTTGACTGCGGCCATGCTGGAGCACCGCCTATAGTCGAGCAAATCGACCCCAGGACTTATTCTTTGGAAGCCTAGTACTTATTCTATCGGTCTCTTTTGCCGAACCGTTAAGTTACGGGGACATAAACACACCAGCATCGGTTGTCAAGCAATGCTAGGGAGGACAAACACAGACACACAAACATACACACACATATACTCTTTAACTTGTTTCAGTCATTTGACTGCGGCCATGCTGGAGCACCGCCTTTAATATATACATATATATATACGACGGGCTTCTTTCAGTTTCTGTCTACCAAATCCACTCACAAGGCTTTGGTCGGCCCGAGGCTATAGTAGAAGACACTTGCCCAAGATGCCACGCAGTGGGACTGAACCCGGAACCATGTGGTTGGTAAGCAAGCTACTTACCACACAGCCACTCCTGCGCCTATCTTTTATCTTTTGCTTGTTTCCATTATAATGAAGGCGCGTGGCTCGGCAGTTAAGGTATTCGGCTCACGTTCGTAGGGTCGTGAGTTCGATTCCGGGCCGCACGTTGTGTCCGATTCACTTAGCTGGCAAAAATGAGTTGTACCTGTATTTCAAAAGGGCCAATTTTGTTACACTGTGTGTCACGCTGAATCTCCTTGTGAAACTACATTAAGAGTACGGGTGTCTGTAGAATGCTCAGCCACTTACACGCTAATTTCATGAGCAGGCTGTTCCGTTGAGCTGATAAACTGGAACGCTTGTCGTCGTAACCGACAGAGTGCCAGTTTCCATCACTGGACTGCGGTCATACTGGAGTCACTGCCTTGAATATTTTCATTCAGTGGTTTTCAAATGGGATCCATATGACCCCTGTGGGTCCACATAAGATTTTTGGGGATCCACGCAAGCAAATTAAATTGAAGACCCACAGTAGTAGTTTAAGGGCCCATGTATTTTATTTATTGCAAGAAACAGAAAGATTTCTTTCTTTAACGTTTTACATAATTCAAACTACAAAAGTTAATATGTGAAAAACAAAATAGGTATTTTGAAATAAATATCTAGGTTTGAACTTCGACTGGCAATGGGGGCCCGAGTTCAGTCCCACTGCGTGGCACCTTAGCAAATATCTTCTACTATAGCCTTGGGCCGACCAAAGCCTTGTGAGTGGATTTGGTAGATGAAAACTGAAAGAAGCCCGTCGTGTGTGTGTGTGTGTGTGTGTGTGTGTGTGTGTGTGTGCGCGCGCGCGCGTGTGTCCCTCTATCGCTTTACAATCGATGCTGATGTGTTTACGTCTCCGTAACATAGCGGTTCGGCAAAAGAGACCGATAGAATGAGTACTAAGCTTACAAAGAATAAGTCCTGGGATCGATTTGTTCGACTAAAGGCAATGCTTCAGCATGGCCACAGTCAAAATGACTGAAACATATAAAAGAGTAAAAGAATAAAGGGTCCAAGTAAAAAAAATTTTTTTAAATGATTGAGGATCACTGGTTTAATCAAACAAATCAACTCCAGTCCTTTTTTGGTGGGGTAGCAGGGTTTAAGCCCTGGTACTTATTCTACTGGTCTCTTTTGCTGAACCGCTAAATTACGGAGACGTAAACAAACCAATGCCGGTTGTCAAGCGGTGGTGGGGAACAAACACTAACACGAAACCGCAGCACACATTTTGTTTTTCTTTTAAACCTAGTACTTATTCTATCGGTTTCTATTGCCAAACCGCGGATCTTTATGATTTGACGGGCAACATTTTTTTATGTAGTGTTTTTGGTACCGAAACACTTTCAAACTTCGAATACTTGTATATTTTGTGTTATAGAACAGATAAAATATTTTGTATTCGAAGTTATTTCTTGTAAAAAATTGTCGTATTTCGGTAATTTAAACCAATCACTGACGTCTATTGAGGTGAAAACAACTACGCCGTGGAATGTAAACAACGGTGTTACGGGATTTTTTCCCTTGAATAAAATTAGTGCCGTTGTTTGTCAACAAAAACTATCCGTTGTCAACAACAACTATCAGCGGTATATATTTCGTTTGTCACTGTTATTTATGACATCGTTCGTGCGTTTGTACTGGTTTTAGCTTTAGGGTTTTAGGGTTAGGGTTCGGGTTTTAGAGTTAGGGTTAGTTTTAGGATTATGGTTAGGGTTATGATTATTTTTGCCATAACCTTAACTCTAACCCTATAACTCATAACCATAACCCTAACCCCAACCCTAGCCCTAAAACCCGAACCCTAAAACCCGAACCCTAACCCTAAAACCCTAAACCTTTACTAGGGAATAATGATATAATTAAACAGGGAATAACACACTTGACACCGAACAGCACTAACTGTATTCAGCTGAATAGACGTCAGTGATTGGTTGAAATTGCAGATATACGACAACTTTAACATGAAATAACTTGCGATGTACAATTTTTTGTTAAGAAGGTTAAGAGAAGAAGTTGTTTTATATGACACATTCTACCAGTGTCCCAAGTATGAAAGTGTTTCGTTAAGAAAACAAGTGTTGCCCGTCAAATCATAAAGATCCCAAACCGCTAAGTTACGGGGACGTAAACAGACCAACACCAGTTGTTAAGCGGTGGCGGGGTACAAACACATGCACAACGACACACACATAGATATATACATATATTTGCAACGGGCTCCTTTCAGCTTCCGGCAACCAGATCCACTCAAAAGTCTTTGGTCGGCCCAGGATTAGAATGGAAGACACTCGCCGAAAGTGCCCACGCACGCGATACTGAACCCGGAAGCAAGTGATTCGTAAGCAAAATTCTTAGCATAACAGCCACGTTTGATATATATATGATCGTTTCGCTGTAGGAGACCTAAGATTAGTAAAGAAAATAAGATAGACTGGTAGATGCGAATGTAGAGATAATCCGAAAGATATACGTGATAAATAATGTAGAGATAATCCGAAAGATATACGTGATATATAATGTGTAACGTATTGACTGCAACAATAGAAAGTAGGGACCCAGTCGGGACCCAGTCGGGACCCAGTCGGGACCCAGTCGGGACCCAGTCGGGACCCAGTCGGGACCCAGTTGATAAATCGCTTCATTTTCACCTCTAAAAATTAAGAAGTGGCGAAAACACTAAACTTATAAAAAGGTTGCGAAAATTACACACACACACACACACACACACACACACACTCACGCACACGCACACACATACACACACACACGCACACACGCATACACACACACACACACACACAAATAGTGTATAAAACAAGAGAAGCACAGAAGGGAGAAAGAAAGAAAGAAAGAAAGAAAGAAAGAAAGAAAGAAAGAAAGAAAGAAAGAAAGAAAGAAAGAAAGAAAGAAAGAAGGAAGAAAGAAAGAAAGAAAGAAAGAAAGAAAGAAAGAAAGAAAGAAAGAAAGAAAGAAAGAAAGAAAGAAATGACAATTTCCTCGGCAAGCACACACTATGTCATCAGTGACAAAAGAATGACGTGTGACTAACAAGAAAGCCGAAGTAATATTCGAGACAAAACGACAAACCACCAGCGCCACCAAGCGTTTGCTCTTGACGCAATCATCCACTTTATTCCTCACTTTTCTTCATTTATTTATTCATTCGTTCACTTCCCAGAAGGAGAATTACATTCTTCTAATACGCTTCTAATATTCTTCTTTTCACATTATTATTTTCCTTTTCTTCCATTCATTTTATTTTTATTCGTTGTATTTATTTATTTATTGCTTCTTCAACGCAACTAATTAGAAATATGTAATGTTAAGAGGATCTCATTAAATTTTGAGAGAAGCTAGCAACGTTGTGCCGTGCTTTTCATCAGACCTCTGCTAAACATATTCATATCTCAAAAGGCTCATCAAGTTTATCGCTCGAGATGTGTTTATAATGAAGGAGCAGAAGAGACGAGGAGACAGAAAACCACAAGCCTCGTCGAAACTTGCTCGACTTTACCACACGCCATCTTATATTTCGTATCTACCTCTTTTAATCTATCCTTAGCTTCATATTCTTTTTCTCACATACACACTCACATTGTCTATTATCTATCTATCTATCTATCTATCTATCTATCTATCTATTTGTCTGTCTGTCTATCTGTCTATTTAGTTATCGCTATTCTTCTCCCTCCATTTTCATATCTATTCTTCTTTGCTGTCTTCCTTTATTCATTTCTTTTCACAATGTCATACACCACAGAAAAATTGAATGGAGAGGAAAATAGAGTATGAAAACCTAACAAAACATACATACATACATACATACAAGCGCATACTTTCTAAGTTAGCATGTGTATATATTTTTCTGTTAACGCGTATAGATATATATTTGAGCATTTATATACGTATCTACGCAATAAAATAAGTGGTGCTTTTTAAATACAAATAATGTCTTAAACCACAACAAGAATACACTTTAGATTAGAAAATACTGCTTTACATGTAGAAGTGTGTTCACTGTTAAACGATAAACTTCTCTAAATTGTGATCTAGTGTTATATCGAAGTTTATAAAATATAGCCATTGACTATAGGAATGAATGTATATCTGCATGGCATATCTTTTATCTTTTACTAGCTTCAGACAATGAACTGCGAACATGCTGGGACACCGTCTTGAAAAGTTTAGTCGAACAAATCGTACCTAGAAGTAATTTTCTTTAAGTCTGACACTTACTCCATCGGTCTCTTCTGCAGAACTGCTAAATTACAGGGAAGCAAACAAACCACCTCCGGTTGTCAAGCGGTGGGGGAGGGAAAAACACAAACACACACGCCTGCAAGCGTGTGCGCGCACACCCACACCCCACCGCCCACTCGTGTGTGTATGTATGTATGTATGTATGTATGTATGTATGTATGTATGTATGTATGTATACGACAGATTTCAGTTTCCGTCCGCCAAATCGACCCGGAGCTATAGCAGAAGACTCTTGCCCAAGATGTCATGCAGTGGGACTGAATCCAAGACCATATTGTTGGAAAGCAAGGTTCTCAACTATTCAACCGCACCTAAGCATATATATATATATATATATGTACTAGCTGGTCTACCCGGTAATTCCCGGGGTTAAAGATGTTCTATTGAAACGCCTTATTACTCTGATATAAGAAAGCAATTTCGTCATAACTGCCACAAAAGGTGTATTTTCTGTTACGAAAAAGTACAAAAACTGTCAGCTGGAAGAGGGAGAGATTGCTGGAGGTTGGCGAGAGAGGTTTTCGGGGGTTGGTGAAAAAGATTGTCGGAGGTTGGTGGGAAAGGTTGTCGGAGGTTGGCGAGAGAAGTCGTCGGAGGTTGGCAAGAGAAGTCGTCGGAGGTTGTCTAGAGAGGTTGTCGGAGGTTGACAAGAGAGGTTTTCGGAGGTTGGCGAGAGAGGTTTCGGAGGTTGTTGAAAGAGGTCTTCGGAGGTTGGCGAGAGAGGTTTTCGGTGGTTGTCGAGAGAGGTTGTCGGAGGTTGGCGAGTGAGGTTGTCGGAGGGAGAGGCATCTTTGTTTCAAAATTTCAGTTTTGCAGGGCTTCGTGATACACAATGTTTTTGGTTTTGCCGTTGAGAGTTAGAGAACAACGCCACAAACAAACACACACCGATTTTCCACATATGTAGTAGATGTGTGTGTGTGTGTGTGTGTGTTTGTGTGTGTGTGTGTGTGTGTGTGTGTGTGTGTGTGTGTGTGTGTGTGTCTGTGTGTGAAGCAGTACAAGGCTTGACTGGTATTTATTTTACCAACTCCGAAAGGATGAAAGGCAAAGTCGACCTCAGCGAAATTTGAACTCAGAACATAAAGGCGGATGAAATGCCGCTAAGCATTTTGTCCAGCATTGTAACGATTCTGCCAACTCACTACCTTAGATTTTGACAAAGTATCAAAAAGATATAAATTTACCAATGGTTCTCTGGTAAATAACGTTTTCAAATCTTGGAACACATCCAGCAGTCTCTGAGGAGAGGGAAGTCGATGGGTACTTATTTTATCGACCCCGAAAGGATGAAAGGCAAAAATCGATCTCGGTGGAATTTGATTTCAGATCGTAAAGACATGAAATAACGCTAAGCATTTTTCCCGATGTGTTTGAGGTTCTGCCAGCTTACCATCTTCTCTGCGATCAATAATATCTACATAGAGTTTGAAACATTTTCAAAATATTAAAGGATCCTGGAAATCTTTTTTAGAAAATAAAGTATTTATTGACACCATAAAAACAAATTTCTTCACAACATAAAAATTTCGATATCCTATAAAACAGTCCCATAAGAAAGAAAAGGGAAGCAATTTTGGAGGTTATTTAAAATTATTGGCAAAATTTGACGGAAATTATTAAAGTAATTGGCAAAATAAGCCAAATACTTTGGCTACATATTTCATTCTACTCAAAACAAAACATATCAAGAGCAAATGACAGGAACAAGTTATTATACCGATATTAGTTTTAAGGAGAAAAGAATTTCTATAAAATAGTCTTTTTTTTATTTAATTTATCCAGTTAGGAAGAGAGAAGATTGAAAATATGATGAAAATAATTTTGGGGTCAACTTATAAAAGACGAAATAATGTGAAGAAGCTATCGATTCCAATGCCATGACAATGATGCAGTTATGGCTAGTTATAAAAGTGATGTGCAACAGACGTTTAATGGGATGGGGTGTGGGAAACCAGCGATAATCATACTCTCCATTGGTTGGAGAGCGCATCTATAAATACAATATATTGAAGGTTAACGGAGTGCATACAACTAACTATGATGAATTGAGGGCAAATGCTTTCAATGAAATTTAGTTGCTTTATTCATTTTTTTTTTCTGATCATCTCACCATTCAGAAACAATGAGTAGTTGTTTTTTAATGTCTGTTTTCCATCTTTTAGTCCGTCAAAAATAGACTGCAATGAACTTAGTCAAAAGTGTGAAAAATAGATAATGCTTATCACGAAGATATTTATTACAATGAATTACTCAATGAATGTAAGCAATCCAAACACTACATTGTTTTTGATGAAGACTACAAGACTCCCGTGGAGGCGCAATGGCCCAGTGGTTAGGGCAGCGAACTCGCGGTCATAGGATCGCGGTTTCGATTTCCAGACCGGGCGTTGTGTGTGTTTATTGAGCGAAAAACACCTAAAGCTCCACGAGGCTCCGGCAGGGGATGGTGGCGAACCCTGCTGTGCTCTTTCACCACAACTTTCTCTCACTCTTACTTCCTGTTTCTGTTGTGCCTGTAATTCAAAGGGTCAGCCTTGTCACACTGTGTCACGCTGAATATCCCCGAGAACTATGTTAAGGGTACACGTGTCTGTGGAGTGCTCAGCCACTTGCACGTTAATTTCACGAGCAGGCTGTTCCGTTGATCGGATCAACTGGAACCCTCAACGTCGTAAGCGACGGAGTGCCAACAACAAAACAACAAGACTCCCACCACCACCCATCCGACATATATATATATTGTCAAACCATAAAATCTTTTCAAAGAAGCTGAAATCTATTTACCAATGCTGAAACGTTAATTTTCTCTGTTGAAACACAACGAATCGTCTTCGAGACAGCCTGGGACATCAGTGGTTGAATCTGTTTTTCTTAACGTGTACTGTAAACGATACCTTCAATACAGCCGACTTTCATCCAGTTACAGAAGATTTTCTGCAATGAAATACCACAAATATCCTATCTTTTATCTTGTATCTTTTACTAGTTTCAATCGTTGGACTGCAGTCATGCTGGAATACCGACTTGAAAGGGTTGGTTGAACAAATCGGCGCCAGTATTTATTTTCAAGTCAGCTACTTATTCTGTCGTTCCCTCTCACCGAACCGCTAAGTTACAGGGACATCAACATACACAGACATTCACACACACACACACACACACACACACATACATACATACATACATACATACATACACAGAGACACACACACACATATATATAAATGCAAATACGGTGGACTTCCACACAGTCTACGAAAGTCACTCATAAGGTATTGATCGGCCCGGGGGTAAAGTAGAAGACTATTGCCTACTTGCCCATGGTGCTGAACAGTGGGACTGAACCCCAAACCACATGGTTGCAAAGCAAAGCTTTTTAACCACACACCCAAAATTATAATCTTAATACGTTGACGGCGGGTGAGTTAGGCTCCCCGCTACACTGCTTTGTCCAGGTGCTTCACATATACTTAAGACGGCCCCTACTTTCACTTCTATGTTTTACATCGCTCCTATTTCCTTTTCTTCTCCCTTTTCTCTGTCTCACTTTCTTTTCTCTCATTTCTTTTCCATTTTTTCTTTCATTTGAAGAATATACTCTCGTTTAGTTCAACTCTTTCTTCATATACTTCTCCTTGGCTTTTCTTTATATTCTGCTTCGATTATTTCTTTCTTTCTCTTCTCTCTTTCCTTTCTTTCTCGCTATTCGTTGTAGTCCAGGCCTTCTTCACCATTCCATTTCCACCCATTGTAAATCTCAATAGAAACTTCACATCCATCCGGCAGGCAGATCTTGCTTCACAATTCAATGACTAACCATTTTCATATAGGAAATGTTGAATGCTCTTATGAGAATTTGCATCCATTTCTCTGGCTCCAAGAGGCTATTGGATACAACACACACACACACACACACACACGCACACACACACACACACACACACACACACACAAGTAAATACATACCCACATGCACGAGCGCATTAAATCACGAGGACACATACAAAAGAATCTATAC